>NW_017672557.1:171798-180132 GCF_001879085.1 Nicotiana attenuata
GGTTGTATTGCAGAGATTTAGGGAGGAGAAGCTTTATGCAAAGTTCTCCAAGTTTGAGTTTTGGCTCAGTTCAGTGGCTTTCTTGGGGCATATGGTGTCCAGCGAGGGTATTCAGGTCGACCCGAAGAAGATAGAGGCGGTTCAGAGTTGGCCCGGACCGACTTCAGCCACAGAGATTCGTAGTTTCCTTGGTTTGGCAGGTTATTATCGCCGGTTTTTTTAGGGATTTTCCTCTATTGCATCGCCCTTGACCAAGTTGACTCAGAAGGGTGCTCCATTTGTTTGGTCGGACGAGTGCGAGGAGAGCTTTCAGAAGCTCAAGACAGCTTTGACCACGGCTCCAGTGTTAGTTTTGCTATCAGCTTTAGGTTCTTATACCGTATATTGTGATGCTTCGAGAGTTGGGATCGGATGTGTATTGATGCAGGAAGGTAGAGTTATTGCATATGCTTCTCGTCAGTTGAAGCCCCA
Source organism: Nicotiana attenuata (assembly GCF_001879085.1). Taxonomy (NCBI): domain Eukaryota; kingdom Viridiplantae; phylum Streptophyta; class Magnoliopsida; order Solanales; family Solanaceae; genus Nicotiana; species Nicotiana attenuata. The sequence continues at coordinate 172,270 of NW_017672557.1, forward strand.
CGAGAAGAACTACCCTGTTTATGATTTGGAGTTGGTTGCTATAGTTCATGCTTTGAAGATTTGGAGGCACTACTTGTATGGCGTATCTTGCGAGGTATTCACTGATCATCGCAGTCTTCAGCATCTATTCAAGCAAAAGGATCTTAATTTGAGGCAGCGGAGGTGGCTAGAGTTACTCAAGGATTATGATATTACCATTCTGTATCACCCGGGGAAGGCCAATGTAGTGGCCGATGCTTTGAGCCGAAAGGCAGTTAGTATGGGGAGCTTGGCATACATTCCAGTTGGGGAGAGGCCCTTTGCAATTGAGGTCCAGGCTTTGGCCAATCGGATGGTGAGATTAGATATTTCGGAGCCTAGTCGGGTGTTGGCTTGTGTGGTTTCTCGGTCTTCCTTGTATGACCGCATCAGAGAGCGTCAGGATCCTCATTTGCTTGTCCTTAAGGACAGGGTTCAGCATGATGATGCCAGGGATGTGACCATTGATGATGATGGCGTGTGAAGGATGCAGGGCCGGATTTGTGTGCCCAATGTGGATGGGCTTCGGGAGTTGATATTGGAGGAGGCCCACAGCTCGCGGTATTCCATTCATCCGGGTGCCGCGAAGATGTATCAGGATTTCAGGAAGCATTATTGGTGGAGGAGGATGAAGAAGGATATTGTAGGGTTTGTGGCTCGGTGTCTCAACTGTCAGCAGGTAAAGTACGAGCATCAGAGGCCAGGCGGCGTGCTTCAGCGGATGATTATTCCAGAGTGGAAGTGGGAGAGGATTACTATGGATTTTGTGAGTGGTCTCCCTCGGACTTTGAAGAAGTTTGATTCGATTTGGGTGATTGTGGATCGGCTGACCAAGTCCGCGCACTTCATTCCAGTATGTACTACTTATTTTTCGGAGCGGTTGGCAGGGATCTTTATCCGGGAGGTTGTCCGGTTGCATGGAGTTACAGTGTCTATTATCTCAGATAGGGGTACTCAGTTCACTTCTCAGTTCTGGAGGACTTTTCAGCGGGAGTTGGGTACATAGGTGGAGTTGAGCACAACATTACGGACAGGCAGTCCGAGTGTACCATTCAGATATTGGAGGATATGTTGCGAGCCTGTGTTATTGATTTTGGAGGTTCTTGGGATGCGTTGTTGCCACTTGCAGAGTTTGCCTACAACAACAGTTATCAATCGAGTATTCAGATGGCTCCGTATGAGGCGTTGTATGGGAGGCGGTGTAGGTCTCCTATTGGTTGGTTCGAGCCTGGTGAGGCTAGGCTATTAGGGACAGAGATGGTTCAGGATGCCTTGGAGAAGGTGAAGCTGATTCAGGAGAGGCTTCGTACAGCACAGCCGCGTTAGAAGAGTTATGCGGATCGTAAGGTTCGGGATGTGTCATATATGGTTGGTGAGAAGGTCTTGCTGAAGGTTTCGCCCATGATGGGTGTTATGCGGTTCGGGAAGAAAGGGAAGCTGAGTCCGCGATGTATCGGACCTTTTGAGGTACTTAAGAGGATTGGGGAGGTGGCTTATGAGCTTGCTTTGCCACCCAGCTTGTCAGGCGTGCATCCGGTATTCCATGTATCTATGCTCCGGAAGTATGTTGGGGACCCATCTCATGTATTGGATTTCAGCACTGTTCAGTTGGATGATGATTTGACCTATGATGTGGAGCCAATGGCTATTTTGGGTCGTCAGGTTCGGAAGTTGAGATCAAAGGATATAGCTTCGGTAAAGGTGAAGTGGAGAGGTCGGCCCGTGGAGGAGGCTACTTGGGAGACTGAGCGAGAGATGCGGAGCAGATATCCTCAGCTGTTTGAGACTTCAAGTATGTTTCTTGACCCGCTCGAGGACGAGCGTTTGATTTAGTTGGGGAGGATGTGACGACCCGGCCCGTCGTCACGTGAGTTACCGCCCCGTTTCCCCCATTTTTTGCCTCCTCATGTTTTATTATAAGAGTCTTGAGTGAACGATTCGATTTGGATTGGTTTTGGATGGAAGTGAGACACTCAGTCTCTTTAAGGAAGGCATGTTTTGGAAAAGTCAACCGGATGTTGACCTATTAGTTAGAGGGCTCGGATGTGATTTCCGGTGATTTGGTTAGCTTCGGGGGTTGATTTGTGACTTAGGAGTGTGATCGGAATTGATTTTGGAGGTCCGGTGTAGAATTAGGCTTGAATTGGCGAAGTTAGTATTTTGGCGAATTCCGGTTGATAGGTGAGAATTTGATCCAAGGGTCGGAATGGAATTCCGAGAGTTGCTGTAGCTTCGTTAGGTGATTTTGGATGTGTGTGCAAAATTTCAGGTCATTCGGAGATGTTTTGGTCGTATTTTTGATCAAATGCGTAATTCGGAAGTTTTAGAAGAACTTAGGCTTGAATTCGTTGTAATTTGATGGTTTTGGTGTTGTTTGTGGTGTTTTGATGGTTGGAGCAAGTTTGAATGATGTTTTAGGATGGGTTGGCACTTTTGGTTGAGGTCCCGGGGGCCTCGAGGTGATTTCGGATGGCCATCGGGATGATTTTTGGACTTAGTAAGATTTGCTGCAGGTCTGGTATCTGGTGTTTCCGCACCTGCAGAAAAGGAACCGCAGATGCGGTTGCGCAGGTGCGAGAGGAAGTTCGCAGGTGCGGTCTATGGCTTGACTGGAAGATTCTGCAGATGCGGAAGGGAAGCCGCATCTGCGAGGCCGCAGATGCGGTAGTTGTGTCGCGGAAGCGGAGGCGGGTGGATTTGGCATTTCCGCAGAAGCGGACAATAACCCGCAGGAGCGAGGTCCGCATATGCGGTAGAGGACCGCAGAAGCGGTCGTTGTCTTTAAGTGTGGATCCGCAGAAGCGGAAAATAACCGCAGAAGCGGTAGTCGCAGATGCGGTGGTGGGACCGCAGATGCGAAAATCCCTGTTATCAGAAGGGTTTTAAGGCTCATTTTTGTTCCGCGAGCTTAAGTCTAATTCCACCATTTTTAAGCAACCTTGAGAGCTATTGGACGGAATTGAAGGGGGATTTCGACAAGGTGTGATTGGAGGTAAGTTCCTCGGCCTAAATACATGAAATTATGGTAGAATTAACATGGAAATTCATCAAAAGAGGGTAAAGCTAGGGCTTGAGAATTTGGTGTTTTAAAATGGAAATTGAGGGGTCAAATGGACTCCGATTTTGGTAAATTTGATATGCATAGACTCGTGGCGAGATGAGGAATCCGGTGATGTCAATTTTCTGATTTTTCGAGAAGTGGACCCGGGGCTCGGGTTTTGCCTACTTCGTGAATTTCGATATTTTTCGAGTCTTTTCGATTGGGTTATATTCCCTTATCCTATTGTAACGCATTCGTTGTGGTTTTGGCCAGATTCGACGCGCGAGGAGGTTGATTTGCGAGGCAAAGCCATAGCGAGCTAGGACTTTGGCCAGCTTGAGGTGAGTAATGGTTATAAATGATGTCCTGAGGGTTCGAAACCCCGGATTTGCACAACGTAGTGCTATGTTGAGGTGAGACACACGCTTCATGATGAGCGTGGGGTCCATTACTGCTGGGGATTTGGACTTGGTCCATCCCGATTGATGATTTTACTGTGTTTTTGACTGAGACTTAAATTATATCATTATAGTTTGGGCTAGTTGCCATGTTTGGGGCCTTGTGCCGACCTGTAGAACCCTTAGGGGAAATTGTACATGATTGACCTCACTTCACTCGTTAAAAATCATACCCTCAGTCATGTTTCTAATTGTTTAATCTATTATGAACCAGCTTTGGAATAATAAACCAAAAACGAGAGTAACATGTGGGCTGGAGTCCCTATCCTATCTTAGCATGCCCGAGGGGCTAAGTTATATTGACTGAGAGGGGTTGAGGACCGCGTTGTGAGGGTATTTGATATGTATTGGATCGGGCTGCACACCGCAACAGTATATATATATATATATATATTTATACGGATCGGGCTGCATGCCACAGCAGTATATTATCGGATCGGGCTGCACGCCGCAGCAGTATATTTATATGGATCGGACTGCACGTCGCAGTAGTATAGAGATTGGGCTAAAGGAGCCCCTCCGGAGTCTGCACACCCCCAGTGAGCGCAGTCGACTATTATTATTGGATCGGGCTGCACGCCGCAGCAGTATATATATATATATATATGGATCGGGCTGCACGCCGCAGCAGTATATATTTGGATCGGGCTGCACGCCGCAGTGGTATAATCATGATTTCGGTTATCGGGAGGAGTAAATGAGTTGAGTACTGGCTTAAAGGATTTTTACCTAATTTCTTCATTCAGTTTCTGTTTAACTGTTCTTACTGCTTTGATATAGAACTGCTTAGTACTTTTTACAAGATTTCTTCCCGTCAGTCATTATTTATTGCTATTACTCATTGAGTCGGAGTACTCACTTTACTCCCTGCACCATGTGTGCAGATACAGGTATTCTAGAGGCGTAGGTTGAGCTATTGCTGCTATTCGGATCTTACCGTGGTCATCGGGTAGCTTCATGGCGTTCGCAGACCCGATTTCTCCCTCTATCCTCTTTACTTTCAGCATTTTAGACTATCTTTGTTTAGGCTATTCCTCAGACTTGTATTAGAGGCTCTTGACTCGTGACACCAGATCGGTGGGATTTGTAGTGATATTTCTTGTTTTCCGCACATTTTATCTACTGCTACAGATTTATAATCATGTTAATTTGGTATTTAATCTCTCTTAATTGGCAATGGACTCTATATGAGGGATTGAGAGTGTTGAATTGGTCGGGCTTGCCTAGCACTATGTTGGGCGCCATCACAACCGGGTTGGGGTCGTGACACGAGCCCCCAACAACAGCTCCCACTATGGGCAGAGGGCTACGCCGAGGCAGGGGCAGAGCTCAACCCAGGGCAGCAGCACCCATAGCGGAGCCTCAGGTTGATTTTGATGATGAGGTTCCAGCCCCAACAGTTCCAGTGGGCCCAGATCAGGTCCCAGAGGGGTTTATTGCTACCCCAGTTCTTCAGGATGTTCTAGTCCGTCTAGTGGGCCTTATGGAGAGCGTCACAAGGGCAATTTGCTCCCTGTAGCACCGGCCGTCTCTCAGGCTAGAGGAGGAGCCCAGACTCCTGCTACTCGCACTCCGGAGTAGGTAACTCCCCAGTTTTAGACTCCAGCAACTCAGCCAGTTGGAGCGGTTCAGCCGGGTGTGGTAGCTCAGACCGGCGATGGTGCAGCCATGTCTACCGATGCTTTGTGGAGATTGAACAGGTTTACCAAGCTCTTCACTACTACCTTCAGCGGTGCATCTACTGAGGATCCCCAGGATTATCTGGACAACTGTCACGAGGTTCTTCGGAACATGGGTATTGTTGAGACCAATGGGGTTAATTTTGCTACATTTCGCTTGTCTGGATCCGCCAAGACTTGGTGGAGGGATTATTGCTTAGCTAGACCAGCAGGATCGCCAGCCTTGACCTGGGAGCAGTTCACACAGCTATTTCTGGAGAAGTTTCTTCCTATTACACAGCGAGAGGCCTATCGGAGGTAGTTCGAGCGCCTTCAGCAGGGATCCATGACTGTCACCCAGTATGAAACCAGATTCATAGATTTGGCTCGCCATGCCCTTATTATACTTCCCACTGAGAGGGAGAGAGTGAGACGGTTTATTGATGGACTCATTCAGCCCATTCGTCTCCAGATGGCTAGAGAGGCTGGGAGTGAGATATCCTTCTAGCAGGCGGCCAATGTGGCCCGGAGAGTTTAGATGGTACTATCATAGGGGGTGGTCATGGAGCGGATAAGAGGCCCCGTCATTCAGGGAGATTCAGTGGTACCTCGTCTGGAGGTAGAGATTCATATGGTAGAGGCCATCCTCCTAGGCCCTTTCAGTTAGCCCTTCAGGTTTCTCACGGTGCTTCAGGTGGTCGTGGTTCTCGCATGCAGTATTCTAATCAGCAGCCCTACAGTGCACCACCAGCTCACATCAGTGCACCACCGATCCAGAGTTTTTGGGGAGGTCATTCAGGTCGCTAGGGTTAGTCTCAGTTTCCTCAGCCGCAACATTCTGGTGGATGTCATGAGTGTAGTGAGTATGGTCATATCCGGAGGGCTTGTCCGAGGTTGGTGGGTACTCAGTCGCAGCAGCAGGGTTCCCGTGCTATGATTCAGGCACCAGATGTTCCACAGACCGCTCAACCAGCTAGGGGCGGAGGTAGAGGTGGAGGTAGAGGATTTAGAGGTAGAGGCCAGCCAGTTGCAGGCCGTCCCAGAGAGGTAGTCCAGGGTGGTGGGGCCCAGCCTCGATGTTATGCTCTTCAAGCCAGGCCCGAGGCTGAGACTTCAGATGCGATTATCACCGGTACTATTCTGGTTGGTGATAGAGATGCTTCAGTGTTATTTGATCTAGGGTCTACATACTCGTATGTGTTATCTTATTTTGCACCGTATCTTGTTATGCCTAGTGATTCCCTGAGTGTCCCTGTATATGTGTCTACACCGGTGGGTGATTCTATTGTGGTAGATCGAGTCCATAGTTCTTGTATTGTGGTGATTGGGGGTCTTGAGACTCGTGTAGATTTGTTTTTTTAGACAGTTGACTTTGATGTTATATTGGGGATGGACTGGTTATCACCTTACCACGCTATCTTGGACTGTCATGCCAAGACTGTGACTTTAGCGTTGCCGGGTTTGCCTCGTTTAGAGTGGAGAGGGACTCCTGGTCATTTTACCCGTAGTGTTATCTCGTATGTGAAGGCTCGGCGTATGGTAGAGAAGGGGTGTTTGGCCTATTTGGCATAAGTTCGTGATTCTAGTGCTGAGGTACCTTCTGTTGATTCTGTGCCCATTGTCCATGAGTTTCTTGAGGTATTCCCTTCAGACCTGCCGGGTATGCCGCCCGACAGGGATATTGACTTTTGCATTGATGTGGCTCCGGGCACTCAGCCCATTTCTATCCCGCCATATCGTGTGGCCCCGCCTGAGTTGAAAGAGTTAAAGGAACGGTTGCAAGATTTGCTTGAGAAGGGTTTCATTAGGCCCAGTGTTTCGCCTTGGGGTGCGCCGATGTTGTTAAAGAAGGATGGGCCAATGAGAATGTGTATTGATTACCGGCAATTGAACAAGGTTATAATCAAGAATAGGTATCCGCTGCCGAGGATTGATCATTTGTTCGATCAGCTTCAGGGTGCCAAGGTATTTTCAAAGATTGACTTGCGATCTGGCTACCATCAATTGAGGATTAGGGCATCCGATGTCCCTAAGACAACTTTCCGCACTCGGTACGGGCATTATGAGTTCTTGGTTATGTCATTCGGGTTGACAAATGCCCCAGCAACTTTTATGGATTTGATGAACAGAGTGTTCAGGCCTTATTTGGATTCGTTCGTGATAGTCTTCATTGATGATATATTGATATATTCCCCAGCCAGGAGGAGCACGAGTAGCACCTTAGAGTGGTTCTTCAGACTCTGAGGGATAGTCAGTTATATGCAAAGTTCCCGAAGTGTGAGTTCTGGTAGAGTTCAGTTGCATTTCTGGGTCATGTTGTGTCAGCAGAAGGTATTCAGGTTGATCCGAAGAAGATTGAGGCAGTCAAGAACTGGCCTAGGCCAGCATCAGCCACAGAGATTCGGAGTTTCTTAGGACTGGCAGGCTACTATCGTCGGTTCGTGGAGGGGTTTTCATCTATTGCAGCCCCGATGACCAGGTTGACCCAGAAGGGTGCCCAGTTTAGATGGTCGGATGAGTGTGAGGCGAGCTTTCAGAAGCTCAAGACAGCTCTGACTACGGCACCAGTGTTGGTTTTTCCCACAGGTTCAGGGCCTTATCCAGTTTATTGTGATGCTTCTCGTATTGGGCTTGGTGTAGTGTTGATGCAGGATGGCAAGGTCATTGCCTATGCTTCACGGCAGTTGAA
>NW_017672557.1:181536-184205 GCF_001879085.1 Nicotiana attenuata
TATAAGTACATCCCAAGGTCCTATTATTTTTCCTTAATTTTTCAAAGATTTTTAAATCAATTTACTGCCCTATTTTATCAAGAAAAACCCAATGATGGTCCCTAAAATTATCATTTTTGGTGATTCATTTATTGGATTCTTATGTTTGTACCAAAATATGGCTAAGATATTTTTTACACATTTTTATAAATTTATTTAGTATTTTTAAGGTTAAAATTGCATAATTGCAATATTAGCCATTTTTAAGTTTAAATCCGTCTCATATTTATAAAATGGGATTTTATATTTTTAAATTAATAATTATATATTATAAGACATTTTAGTACTTTCAATTTGTTTCCAGAAATTTGTTTATTATTTTTTATAAATTAAGAGGGAAAAAGAGGCTATTTAACTTATAGCCACATTTGGCTTTCTAATTTGGCCTAATTAAACCCAAGCCCCCAACCTAGATTAGACCAATCCAATACCAAGCCCAATCCAATTATCCTACCCGACCCACCTACCCCATCCAATCTGGACCATTGATCATTCAGATCAACGGTCCCCGTTTAACCTACCTAAATTAAACCAAACGACCACCCAATACCCCTCATTTTTCCCTCACTACTCTCTATCTCTCTAACCTCTGGTTCTCTCTAGAACCTTCCCCACCCCCTCCTCTCCGATGAATTCTGTTCATCTTCTCCGGTCACCCTCTAACCTAGATCTATGGTGGTTTCACCACCCATCAAGCCACCTATGGCTCCTCGCGTTTGGTTGACTGAAGCTCCATGACTCGACCATGAAGGGTTATGTCCAGACCTCTGTCGATTCGAGTTCCACGGCCATCTCCGGCCCCGTTCCGGCAAGCTATGTCTATTTCGAAGCCTGGTTTCGACTCTTTTTGCTTAGATCAAGCCTTTCTCGTCGTTTGGGTTCCTCTGAAAACCCTAGTTTTGAGGTTTTTCTGATCTCTTTAGATCTGTTCCATATCCATGCTTTCCTTAAGATTTTAAGCGATTTTCCTGGCTTTTCTTTCAAAAACTACTTTCAAAACCATTTCTTTTCCGATCTAGGGTTTTTCTGAGAGTATTCAAATGTTTCTCTAACTGTCTTTTTTGTGTGTATTTGCCTCTATTGTGTTCTTGTATTTTTTCTTCTACCATGTTCTTGTATGCTTCTTCTACGGTGTTCTTGTATGCTCCTTCTACTGTATTTTCTTATACTGTATTCTTGCATGCTTTTTCTACTATATTTTCCTCTACTGTATTCTTGTGTTTTTCTCCTACTGTATCTTCCTTTACTATGTTCTTAAGTATTTCTTATTAAGTTCCACATACTGAGTTCTGGTTAAGCTTCTTCTAAAAAAACGTCTTAGTATGCTTCTCCTACCGTTCTTATCAATTTTCCCATTATGTTTCAAATTAGTTTCTTCTACTCTATTTCCTTTGAGCTCTTCTACTGTGTTCTGCATGTTACTTTTCTATCATGTTTCTCATGAGTTTCTGTTGCTGAAAGAAATGTGTTAGAAGTTTCAGTTCTTTTCTGAGACCTCTGAACCTGTTTCGATTTAATTGCTTGCCCTTTCATCTTTGCACTCGATTAATGGTGGAAACCCTAGAATTTGGGGGTTCTTCCAAGTTTGGCTATGTGATTTGCCTGAGCTAGGGTTTTATTTCAAAACCCCCAACTCTTCAGACCAATTTCGAGTGTCTGAACTGAGTTGGGACATCCTTGTCTTTCATACGACTCTGACTTTTGCTAAACTCTCCTAAACTCTTTTACACTGGATTCTTCTACTGATTTTACAATGACACGACATCTTCTTTCATGCTTGACATGTCTGTATGCTCTTTATATGTGATGAACTTCCCTCTAAAATGGCTTTCGAATTTCTGATTGGTTCAGACTCCCTTCTGAATAGGTCTGATTGATTTTCTTTCCTTGTTTGCTGATTTTCCCTGTGACTCGACTTGAGTTAAAAACCATTCTTAGCTTTTCTGTCTTGGTTCATTCATACAAAATCTTTGACCTCTGATTTACTGGCTACTAATTGATTTTCTTACCTTAATTGTACAACCGCGTATTTCAAAATTCTGTACTTGAATAAAACTTCTATGTATTTACCCCTAATTGCCTACTCTGCACAAAGTGCTTATTTAATTTCTTTCCTCAAATAGTTTTTACCCGTTTCTGAATTCCTTAATTAAGGGAAGTCTTGTGTGATTGATTCTTAATTGATATTCAGTTCCTTAACTGCTTTCTTGCCTTATTTCTGCCTGATTTTCACACTATATAGGCACGACCCTTTCACAAACTCAACAGAATACACAATTCTTCTGAACTCATACTCACACATAATAGTATTCTCTCTTCTTGTCTGCACTGTGGCCTGTTTACAAGACCTACTGCTTTTCTCTATTTCTTTCTTTGAAACTGGTATGTCCTGATTTAAGCTTCAGCATCACAACAATGTGTTTCTTTACAGTTTGTGTATTCATGTCTACTTACTGTTTCTGTAGAGTTCAATATTTAAATTAGTATGGTGACCTCTTTCTGTTTGTTTCTGCTATGAATCCCTACTCCCTACCCCCTTATGTGTTTGAGCTATGGTTTAAGACATGGCAATATGTAAGTTATTGTCCATGAATTAAACTTGATCCTTTGGGATCCCAGCCTCTAAACAA
>NW_017672558.1:0-55996 GCF_001879085.1 Nicotiana attenuata
ACATAATAATTGATTACTACTTAAAATCTATGATATTCAAGAGTAAAATTGCCAAAATAGGCTACAAAATACTTCTCACGAGCGCAGCTCTCGTTCAGCAGCTAAAACATGACCTAAAAATGTTAAAAAGATCTATTTATACCGAGCTAGAAAATCTGGACAAAAATGCCCCTGCGGGGTAGGCGCGGACCGCGCAAAAAGGGAGCGCGACCGCATTAGCTCTTGGACTCTTGAACTCTGTTCTCTGAAGTTGGGACCGCGGACCGCGCAGAAATGTAGCGCGGCCGCGTTTCAGGACGGGCGCGGACTGCGTATAAATGGAGCGCGGCCGCGTGGCAGTACTTTGGCAAAAACACCATCTATCTGAATCTCATCTATGCGGACCGCGTAAAAAGGAGCGCGGACCGCGCAGATTGCCCTTGAATGAACCAGTCTCTGAATCTCCTAGCGCGGCCGCGTGGCAAAACAGTGCGGTCCGCGCTAGGTCTTCTTGTTCCCCACTTCAATTGGTCTTTGACACTTGGCAGGTTTCACTCCGTTTTGAGCCGATCTTTGACATTTGTCATCTTGTCGTTCAAGCCTGCAATCAAGCGCAACTTGTAAGGATTTTGGGATTATTTTGTGGTAATTCATAACAAAAGCAGTAGCAAGTAGGGGTATAATCATGTTAAAATCCTAATTTATCACGTACCACTCGCTCTCATTTCATAATATCACGTGGTAGGTGTACCACTCGCTCCCATTTCATAGTATCACGTGGTAGGCGTACCACTCGCTCCCATTTCATAGTATCACGTGGTAGGCGTACCACTCGCTCCCATTTCATAGTATCACGTGGTAGGCATACCACTCGCTCCCATTTTATAGTATCACGTGGTAGGCGTACCACTTCATATATCTCGTGGTCGGCGTGGCCACACGATCCCATTTCATAATATCTCGGTGGTCGGCGTGCACACGATCCCATTTCATAATATCTCGTGGTCGGCCGTGCACACACGATCCATTTTCTTTCAACGCAATGCACAAAATAATCCGGCAAGGGAGAAAGAAATATAATTAAATACAATTCCGGCAAGGAACAAGATAATATAATAAACTATTCGGCAAGGGAAACAAACTATACAACATAATATAATAAACTATCCCGGCAAGGGAGATCCAGCTATAACCAAACTTACTCAATTTCTACTTAACACAATTAAATCAATTCTCAGTCTCATCAATTACTGGTTCAGTGTTAAAGATTTCCAACCAAGTCCTTATAATCAATAATTAAGAACTCGATAACATAGCAATTCAGGACTCACGGTCATGCTCGACACCAGTGTATAGATACTCGTCACCATGCCTATACACCGTACTCGACAAATAGTAGCTAGCAAATAAGACTCTACTCCTATTCCCTCAAGCCAAATTTAGACCAATCTTACCTCAACTTCCACGGCTAAATCAATCCATAACGACCGCTTTCCCTCTCGAATTCGGCTCCAACTCAATCAAATGAGTGGGAAATTACTTACTCAAGTGGTCTTGAAGGATGGGGGCTTCAATGGAGTCTTAGAGCTTGGGGAGGAAGAGAGCTCGTGAGAAAATTAGGAATAAACCCGTCACTGTTCTGTTTTTGAACTTTAAAAATCACTGGGCAAAAATGCCCTTCGCGTTCGCGGGAAGGGGGCCGCGTTCGAAGGGTAAGCTGGGCAAGCCATCGCGATCGCGTGGAGGCAAACGCGAACGCGTAGAAGAAAAGTGCTGGGGTCCGGAGTTTGGTCTATGCGAACGCAATACGGGGTTCGCGAACGCGATGGAGGGAGGATCAAAGCTACGCGAACGCGGGGACTGAGCTGCGAACGCGAAGAAGGGAAAGCCCAAAGGTACGCGAACGCGGGCTGAAGGCCGCGATCGCGAAGAAGGAAAAAGTTGTGCAAAAATTGCAGAAAATCTGCTACAATCTCCTAAGTTCAAAACACCCCGGAACACCTCCGAAACACTCCCGAGCCCTCGGGGCTCCTAACCAAACTCACACACTAACTAAACAACCTCATACGAACTTAACTGTGCGATCAAATCGCCAAAACAGCATCAAAATCAATTAATCAAACCTCAAAATCTTCATTTTTCATTCTAACTTCATAAGCTTCAAATCTTTGATATTTAGGTCCGAAACACGTCAAATGACGTCCGATTTCAACCAAATTTCACAGAAAGTGCTTAAACCATATATAAGACTTGCACCGGGCGTTGGAACTAAAATACGAGCCCAATAGCACAGTCGTTTAATCAATTTTCATTTCCATTTTCCTTAATAATTTCAGAAAAACAATTTCACAGAAAAATTCATTTCTCGGGCTCTAGACCTCGGAATTCGACTCCGGGCATATGCCCGAGTCCCATATTTTTCTATGGACCCTCCGGGACGGTCAAATCACGGGTCTGGGTCCGTTTACTCAAAATATTGACCAAAGTCAACTTAATCATATTAATATCAAAATTCATCAATTTTTACACAGAATTCATATTTAAGCTTTCCGGCTAGCGCCCGGACTATGCACGCAAATTGAGGCAAGTAAAAATAAGGTTTTCAAGGCCTCGGAAGCACGAAATGAAAGAGAAAACAGATGATGACCCTTTGGGTCGTCACGTAGAATATTCTCCCGAATTACGCTAGCTGGCATTAAGTACGACTCACTCGGTTCGCACCAAAGTTTAGTTATCCCTAATCGCACCTTTAAACCTTCCGTATTAATCCCTCATATACGTTAGGAGTGATGTTGTTCAATAACTACCTAATATGCACTCTCTCCCGAGTAATACATACTAAATAGGCACAGTCGATTGAGAGCTCTTCAACCAACCACAATATAAACGTAGTTGAACAATTAGAGAAAAAGCTATAGCAAATCTATATTAACGTAACAGGAAAATTATCCTCCAATAGGTTTCATCAAAACCCTAGATAACAAATTAGCTATTCATAATAATATGCATAACTACAATACTAGAATTCATAACCAATAATGAAAATAGGAAGAAGGAAGTGAAAAACCCGTAGAAGAGTTCTTCACCTTGCTCCTAATGTGTTCTTGCCTCCTTGGTCGAATCTTCGATCTAACGTTGGTCTCCCTGTCCAATATCCACGGCGGCTCCGTGCACTCCCTAGGTCTAAATTGTGTCAAAAGTGACGCTTTTAGGTCTATTTATATGTGTAGGAAAAGACCTAAACATGTAGGCCAAGTCCTAGTCAAACCAGGAGACGAAATAAGTCTTCAAAATTCGGAATGTGCGCGCCCCAGGCCGGGCGTCGCCTGGCCAACGCCTGGTTAACCTGGCCTTTGGCTGGCCTCGCTAGGATAAAGCTTGGTTAAGCTGGCCTTTGCCTGGCCTCGCCAGGCTAAAGCCTGATCTCTCCTTTTCACTGTTCTCGAGCACACTTTCAACGTTTAAGTATCTCTTTTGCTCTACTTTCATCTTCAATTCACCTACACATAAAATAGTCTCCATTACGCGCAAATAAAGTGTAATTTATCATTAAAACATGTAAAATATAAGGCACATATTATAGCCACACATCAATACCCCACACTTAAATATTGCTCGTCCTCGAGCAACCAAACTACACTTATAGACACGACCTTTTTAAGCAATTCCCCTAACTCATCACACCAAGAATCTTTAAAATACATATTCACCACTCACTCACTTACTCTAACATAGAGGTCAATGACATTACCTTTCCATCATGAATCACGTGCCCTCACACAACAAAAGAGAGTAGTTCCACATCAAGATAGAAAGAATTCACTCACTCTCATAAATAACATTCATATGCTACAAAAGATGCACCATAGGCTTGCCCGTAGTGTACTACTCTACTAATCGAGCTCATTCAGTCTAGGATCAAGTAGGACTTTAATTGGTTGTAATGTAGACTGCGGGTCGGGTAGGATATATTTGAATATAAGAGTGACTACACCTCCCTAAGCACTTTAATACATATACTTTAACATTCAAACCCATACGTATGTCAAATCAAAACTCCACCTTCACATCAATGTATATTACCCCATACTTCTTTAAGCACAATTACATCAAAAGCCACCACCATCAAGGAATATTCTTCACAACAGTACAACTATTTTTTTTTCTTTCTTTTTCAATTCAAGTGGCTTTTATTTTTTCAAAACAGTGCACCTTTCTCCGGTCTAATGTCGGTCTCCCTGTCCAATCTCCACAGCAGCTCCGTGCTCTCCCTAGGTCTAAATTATGTCAAAAGTGACGTTTTTAGGTTTGTTTATATGGGTAGGAAAAGACCTAAACGTGTAGGCCAAGTCCTAGTCAAATCAGGAGACGAAATAAGTATTCAAAATTCGGAATGTGCATGCCCCAGGCCTGGCGTCACCAGGCTAAAGCCTGGTTAAGCTGGCCTTTGGGGGGCCTCACCAGGCTAAAGCCTGGTCTCTCCTTTTCACTGTTCTCGAGCACACTTTCAAAGTTTAAGTATCCCTTTTGCTCTACTTTCATCTCCAATTCACATACACATAAAATAGACTCCATTACGCGCAAATAAAGTGTAATTTATCATTAAAGCATATAAAATATAAAGCACATAATGTACGAAACTATAGAATTATAGCCACACATCACTCACCTAAGGAGCTGACATTAATTGGTATGAGGTTCTGTCAGTGAGTGTAATTGTACATATCTTTTATAAAAATAGGTTAGAAGTCCAGGAGTTAAAATACATAATTATCGATGTAAACTAGAGCTCAAAACCTTGATTCGAGACAGATGCTTTTTTGATTCTATAAATCAAAAAGTAAAATAAGTTGTTAAAATTTATAATTATTCTTTACTCTAAATTATTCTATAAGTCCCATTTTATAAGAAGTGGTTTGAAGTCGAGGAGTTGAAACACATAATTCTCGATGTAAACTCGAGCTCAAAACCTTCCAGTTTTTCAAATAAATTTATAAAATGGTAATTAAACTGCGTGAAAAGTGTTATAAGTTAGCATAATTAATAATAATTAAAAATATTTAAAAAGAGTTTGAGAAAATTATACTAAAAGAAAACTTTATTTGATTCCTCAAAGAGTGATAGTGGCACGTAAATTGGAGAAAGTACTATTCTCTTTGAGAAACAAGTGATATTCTATTCTAATTTGTTGTGACTTTCATAATTGTCTTGAAGTTTTGGCATATATATCAAAGCTTTCCAATACTAATTATTTTACATAATGAATAATTACATAAAAGAATATTTTACATTTGAGTGGTATCTATTAAAGAAAAATTTAGGCATAGTTTTCAATTCTATTTAAAATAATTGTAAATGTTGGATACACGCATATTCAATAACGAGAAAATAATCTCAACTCTATAGTTTTATAGATGTAAAGCCTACTCTAAGCATTTTAGGACAAGAATAAAAAATATTATGTAAAATTCCCCTTTGCACCCGCTTCTATTCGTTATCTAAAAGGAAAAGGAAAACTACGTAAAGGCCACATTAGTGCAATGTCAATTTTAATCTTCAAAATTTGCAAAACGACGACAAGTGTTTATATGCAATGGGGTGGCGGCCTGTTTTGGCACCGAATAAACCAAATCATGCTTATTTTTAACAAAAGAGGGTGAAATATAATGGTGAAGTACACAAATATCTGATTTTGGGACTACTATTTAAGTTGTTTGAATTTTATTTTATTTTATAAATTTACCCACTTCGGAATACATTTTAGAATTCACATGTGATCATTTCAGAATTCGGATATGAAGTTACAATTAGGGTTCAGAATCGGCTCTGAAGTTTTAATCGTTTCAACTAAAGTTCTTATCATTTCAAAGTGCAAATTCAGAATAAGATATGAAGTTCTTATCACTTCAAAGTGCAACTTCAGAATAGGAGATCTCTGAACTCTGTTTTAAAAGGAAGAATTGGGACTCGCCTGGGGCTTGCCTCGGGGCGGAGCACTCGTAAAACGCCCCTGGGCTTATGTGTGGGGCTTAGTTCCGTGAGACTTACACCTCGGCCACCGGGGCTTACGCCCCGGACACGCCCAACGCCCAGGGTACTGGGCTCGCCTAATAGAACTTTATGCAATTGTATGTAACTAACCGTGTAAACCCTCAAATTTTCTTAACGAATCGTTGACTATTCAAATTACTTCTTTCTTAATCATAAATCATTAAGTTGAGAGTATTTTATGTCATAATTAAAATAAAAATTATTGCACGTTATCCGCTAAGACTGCTATGATAGTAAATTTTAAATAAATCTTTCATTTCAAAAGTATTTATTTATTAGCTTTTGTTATGTCTTTACTATATAATAGTTATCATGATATTGTATGGTGAATTATGTGTTAGTTCATTAACTTGTTGAAACTTAAAAATAGATGATGCTAGAGAATCATATTTAAATTGTGAATTATGTTTTTATATAAATTCTCTTTCGAATAGAAAGCATATTAAATAAGGCTACCGTGAACAAGAGGCAGCTACAGCAGGAACACCTGTACGCCTTCAAATCTAGTAACCATCGAACGCAGCAACATCGGCATCCGGGATCTGCACGTACTGTGCAGGAAGTGCAGTATGAGTACAACTGACCCCATATACTCAAAAAGTAACATGCCTAAACTTAGGCTGAAAGCAGTGACGAGCTGGAACATAGGTCGGGTCCAATACCAATAACCAATAACAGTTCATAACATGTAAAACATATAAATAAGGAAGTAACTCAGAGATAAAGTGTTCAGCTGTTTCACAGTTTTCCAAAATAGTTCTGCCTTTCAAGAGTATCAGTGAAAACCCAAATTCCTTACCGAAAACGTCGCGAAATATGAGATAGTTTGAAAAACTATATTTTCTTTTCCAAAACTCCTTTTCACAATAAATAAGATGTTTCATTTTCTTTCCCGATAGCAAGTGGGACATACCTCCCTATGACCACATATCAATGTGTGAAAACTGTCATGAATGACGTGATACCGTACAATATGAGGAAAATGTGTCTCTATGCATGTATGTCATATATGCATGCCACGTGTACCTCAGAGGTGAATCATGTACTCATACTATTAGATTACTCAACCTCACTGTATCACACCGTCCACTCATCATAATCAACCACTCGGTATTGTATATGGCCCATATGGCCCAGGTAAGATCCATCCCGGAATATATACATCATTGACAATAAGTCACCCAGTACCGAAGAAACATGCCAATCCAGCCTCATGGAGAAGATCCATCTCCATACCAAGGGAAGATCCATCCCTAAATATAATCAACCACGCTCACTGGGGGTGTGCAGATTCTAGAGGGGCTCCTACAGCCCAAGCGCTATAATCCGCACGGACAACTGACGTGCTGCACAGACAACTCACGTGCTATAACATCAATAACAGAATCCGCATGGACAACTCACGTGCTATAACATCAATATCAGAATCCGCACGGACAACTCATATGTCATAGTCTCAACCTCTCGCAATCAGGCCCTCGGCCTCACTCAGTCATCACTCTCCAGTCTCACCCACGGGCTCACAATGTCATGAAAACTGATCCGAAACAATGATGTGATGTATCAATAAGCAACAACTGAGACTGAGATGTGATATGAATGCATGAATGCAATTGAGTATGATATATCAATGAAATCAATAAGATGACAGCAAGAAACGACCACTATGGGTCCCAACAATATTTGCATAAAGCCTAAACATGATATTTAGCATGATGTACAAGCTCAATTATTTTATCACATGGTAAAAATATAGATATCAATAAAATAGGGCCACTATTCAGTGCCCTGGAAACAACAAAGTCACAACTCACAGGGTGAATGCCCACACGCCCATCACCTAGCATGTGCGGCACCTCAACACCAATCACACAACACATAAATTCGGGGTTTCATACCCTCGGCACTAAGTTTAAAAGAGTTACTTATCTTATACAAGCCAATTCCGACACCGAGAAAGCCAAGCGATGCTCCAAGAATGCCGTCACGTGCGTTCTGACCTCCGAACGGCTCGAAACCCAGTTCATATACTGAAAATCGCCTAAAAAATTGCCCAATTCCAAGCTCCCCAACTCAAAATATATCAAATGCACAAAACCCTTATTTTAACACTGTTATGCCTCGTTTCTTATGCCAAAAGATCTCGAAACTCCCTTTTGATGCCTCCAATGGATTCCTTGTGAAATTTTAGTCAAGTTAGGCTCTTGAATCACTCCATTCGACCTTATATTGAAGGAGATATGTTGGTTCCAATATTTGAAAATAGTACAGATTTTTAAATACGCAGTCAGTGGCAATTTCGTAATTAATCTGAAAAATCTAGCAACTCAATTCTTAGTAAAATGACCATAAAATCCTCATACGATGTCCTAATTTGACGATTTGTTTTTATATGGCTCCGTAATTACGATACGGATCTAATGCTTCAATCAAAAATAGAAACTGGAGCTCATTTGTTCAATGTGTTACCATTTATGCTTGAAGAAATGGCGTTGAAACATAAGAAAAACGAGCGCAACACAACCCAAACCTATCCGAAACTCACTTGAGCCCCTCGGGACCCTGTCGAAACAAACCAACAAGTTCCATATCATAATACAGACCTAATCGAGGCCTCAAAACATACACAACAATATCTAAATGACGAAACGCACCTCAAATCAAACTTAATGAACTTTCAAACTTTCGACTTTCAAAAACTCACGCCGAAACATATCAAATCAACTCGGAATAAACTCAAATTTCGCACACAAGTCCTAATACATCATAAGGAGCTACTCGTGCCCCAAACTACTGAGTGGAGTGCAAATGCTCAAAACAACCGGTCGAGTCGTTATAGTTAAATGGGGGAGACCTAATGGATACATCATCAAGAATACCTGATGGCCTCTTCACTGTTCGGTCGCCTAGCTGTAGTAATATGTATGTGGGCCTTGCTCTTCTAATGCCTAACCTTTTATAGATAGACAAGTGCATCAAGTTTATGCTCGCCCCTAAATCACACAATACTTTAGCAAAACCATAGCTACCTATGGTGCATAAAATTGTGAAACTCCCTGGGTCGGATAGCTTCTCGACTATGGGTCTTGTTACGACAATACTATAGGTTTGAGTCAGTGAAACAGTTGCCACGTCTTGAAAGTAGAACTTGCGAGACATCAAGTCCTTCATCATTTTTACATAACTGGGCATCTCCCTCAATGCATCAATCAATGGGATGTTCACCTGAATCTGCTTTAACATCTCCATGATTTTCTTATATTGCTCATCATTCTGATGTTGGGCCAACCTCTGTGGGAAGGGTGCTAGAGGTTGCTTCTTTCCTGTGGCTTGAGTTAGATCCTGCTCAGGCACTTTTTCTAGTTCCTTCTCTTGCACTTTCTTAGTCTCCTTTGCAACCTCTTTTTCTTTCTTTAGTTCCTCTTGGGCTTGTTGCACTCTTACTTCTGTTAGCTCAATTGACTCATATACCTCAATTGGTACTGGAACAAGTATCTCAGTTGGTCGGCTTTCACGAGCAATTTATCGCTCTAAATCAAAATCTCTACCATTTTTCAGACTCACAACCATCAGCTGCTTCGGGCCCTGCTCTTTCGGGTTATCATGTGTGGCTACAGGTAACGTCCCTTGAGGACGATCGTTAAGGGCAATAGATATTTTACCTAGTTGAATCTCAATGCCCTTGATAGCTAAGTCGTGTGATACTACCTTTTCGTGCATCTGGTGTGACTTTCTTGCATCTGGTGCACCTTTTCTTCCACTTTTCCACTGGACCTAATGAGTTGTTGCAGCATTCCTTTAATTTTGAACAACCCGTCATCTTGTCTCACTATCTGTTATTGTTAAGGCTGTTGGTAAGCTATCTGCTGATTCTGTTGATTGTATCTATGTTGCCTTTGGTAAGGCACAACTTGACCCTGTGATCGCATAACTCCAAGATTGTTGTTGTTATTGTATTGCTGCTGAATCTGTTGCCCCCAATTGTGACCACCTTGCCTCTGGCCTCCATAATTTCCCACATAGTTCATAATCTCTTGGTAGTTCTGATTTTCACTCTCACCACTCCACGAGCACACATATGGCTAGTTAATGCATTGTGTGCATAATCCTCCATTTGTCGTGTCAACTATGTGCACCTGCTTTTGGCCCGACACATCAATTTTTTTTTGTGAGGATACTCAATTGCGTCATCATAGTAGCCATATTCTCAGCCATGGAGTGAACTACCAAAGTGATTGTAGAGTCCCTTGTCATTCATCCTGAGTTTTGAGCCATTTTATCAAGCAGAACCTTACACTCTCTGAATAATTTGCTCAAAAATTCTCCACCTGCTAAAGCATCAACGTTGGCTTTCAAGTTGTCTGCAAATCCCATGTAAAATCTAAGTCCCAGCATCTGATCCGGAATGATATGGTATGGACACTTAACCAACATCCCTTTGAATCTCTCCCATGTCTCTTGCAATGTTTCAGCTGGTTTCTGCTTGAAGCTCAATATCTCATCAACTTGCTCGGCAGTCTTATTTGGTGGGTAGAACTTGTTCAAAAATTGCTTGATTAATTTCTCCCAAGTAGTGATTGAGTTAATGGGAAGCGAATTAAGCCAAGTTTGAGTCTATCCAATCACTAAAACGGAAACAATAACAGTTTGATTGCTTTCGGTGTCACATTTGGTTGCCTTTGAGTGAAACAAATTATCAGAAAATTTTTCAAGTGCTTTGTGGATCTTCAATGTAAGACCCATAGAACAGTCCCCTGTTCTACAACAGATGTAGCGTGTTGTTTATGATTTAAAATGACTCTACTTGTATCTGAGGGGCTGCAATTTCGGTTGCTAAATTTTTAGTAGTGGGTTGTACCTAATCATACAAAGCTGCTTCTGGCACAAGAGGTGCGACACCCTGATTGTTTGGGTTATTTATATTGTTTTGATTGTCCAAAACGTCACCCATGTCTAATTCAATTTGTTCTCTTGGGTGTTGTTGTCGTTTGTCCTTCCTGTTTGTATGATTTAATGCCTTGAATGCTTTCTCAGAATCTGATAATGCTTCAAACAATTTACCAGTTCTTGAGGAGTTTCTAGGCATGCACATGTACACACAAAACTACAAACATTAGAGTTTCAATATAATAATTTCAAGTCGAGAAAGGCGAGTAAACTACGAATTCGAACAATTCTTTTACCCGTAATTAATAACACCGTTAATTTTCCAGCAACAACGCCAAAATTTGATCATTCCCAACTATGCCTCCTAAGAGGTCTAGGGGTCGTTGCATATACAATCCGGTTTACAAGTCCTGAGTCGAATCCCACAGGGAATTAACCTATTAATTACAACCATTAGTTTCGAAGAATTCAAACAATCAACCTTCAAAAATATTGAATAATGAGTTGATTGTTTACTAACAAAAAGCAAGGTAATTAAAAAGTTGTAATTTAATTACTAACAAAGCAATTGTTGTAGACAAGATTGGGAAGGTCTAGGGTTACGATTTCCCTCCTCGTCGGTATCCTCGCCGCCACGTCTCCTATAAATTCGCCTAGATATTCTTCGTGAGTACTTTAGGTGTCGTAATTCTTTTCCAATCAAATACAATTACTAAACGTATTCTTCCTATCTACGCTAGCTGGCACTAGTTTACCGCTCACTAAGATTGTACCAAGATTTTATTGTTCCTAGTGCCACCTTTAAACCCTTCGTATTGATTCCTCATATACGTTAGGAGTGAAGTTGGTTAACAACTATCTAAATGTGTACCCTTTTCCAAGCAATACACACTAAATAGGCACAACCAATTGAGGGCCCTTCAATCAACCACAATAATCACATAGTTGAATAAGTAGAGAAACTCCAATGGAAAACTTATATTAAACGCAACAAAAATTCATCCTCCAAGAGGTTCCATCAAACCCTAGATGAGAATTTAGCTATTCTTAATTGTTTGCACAAATACAAGATTATAATTCATAACAATGGACAATTAGGAAGAAAGAGGAAAAAACATGAAGTTGAATCCTTCTCCTTGCTCC
Organism: Nicotiana attenuata; assembly: GCF_001879085.1. Lineage (NCBI taxonomy): Eukaryota > Viridiplantae > Streptophyta > Magnoliopsida > Solanales > Solanaceae > Nicotiana > Nicotiana attenuata. Next base: position 12,061 of record NW_017672558.1, read on the forward strand.
AAGCGTGTTCTTGCCTCTCCAAATTCTTCCCCGCCCCTCCCTTCAAAAAGTGGCTAACTCTCATATTTATATGGTTTAGGGTTGAGTTGTGACAAATTTGGCTTCTCCTAATTCGAATTGGAAAAGCTGATTTTTTTCTGCTACGGTCCCGGTCCGGCAAAGTGAACCGTGCTTCGCTGTCCCGGACTTTTCTCTTCAGCTCTTTTTTCACCAATTTTTCTCCCATTTGATCCTTTTCTGCGCAAGTTTGTTCCTACACATAAGAAAAACATGCATTTTTCATCCTTTATCACACCCGATTCTATCCGTTATCTAAAAAGAAAAGAAAAATTATGAAAAGGCCACATTGTTTGGTGCAATGCCAATTTTAATCTCCAAAATTTGCAAGACAACGACAAGTGTTTAGCAATGGGGGTGGCGGCCTGTTTTGGCACCAAATAAACCAAATCATGCTTATTTTTTACAAAAAGGGTGAAATACAATGGAGAAGTGCACAAATACTCGATTTTGGAGCTACTATTTATCTCCAAAACCAGCTAAAACAGCCACCATAACACCATCACTACTTCCGCCATCACTACTAGAAAACTGTCATTTTTCATCCAAGCCATACTGACTGAAATCGGTCGGAAGAAAACCCAACCAAAATCGGTCGTAAATATGTGTATTTAGTCACAAAATTCAACAAATATTTTTCTGATAACAGAAACAATGGTCCCACAGCAAAAAAATAAAAATTTCGACCGATTTCGGTCGGAAATTAGTCAATATTTGACCCACACCTGGTCAAACTTGTATATAATGTACAAAAATAATTTTTTATTAACCTTTTTCCAAATTTCCGACCAAACTCGGTCGGAAAGTCTAAAATTAATATTTACTGCCCATGACAAAAAAGTAATATCGCTTATACTTAAATATTTCCCACCGATTTCGGTCGGAAACACAATTTTATAATAATTAAAATATAAATTTAATAATATTTATGTGTGAGTGTGTTATATATATATAACGACCTGACCGTTCGTTTTGAGTATGTGCACCTCGCTCGGTTGTCTGAGGGCGTGAGTAGCTCCGTATGATGTATTATGACTTATGTGAATCGTCGATTTTGGTTTTCAGGTTATTCGGAATTGATTTGGAAGAATGATTCTCAACTAGAAGCTTTAAATTTGAAAGGTTCGACCAAGTTTTGACTTTGCAGTATTTGACCTCAGATTGGGTTTTTGATGGTTTCGTTAGCTCCATTGGGTGATTTTGGACTTAGGAGCGCGTTCGGATTGTGATTTGGAGGTCCGTGGTAGAATTTGGCTTGAAATGGCGAAAATTGGAATTTTGGAAAGTTTGGTCGGGAGTGGACTTTTTGTTATCGGGGTCAGATTCCGATTCCGGAAGTTGGAGCAGGCCCGTAATGTTATATATGACTTGCGTGCATATTTGAGGTCAATCGAACGTGATTTGATAGGTTTCGGCATCGGTTGTGGAAGTAGAAGTTTTAAAGTTCAATGATTCCGAATTGAGGTGTGATTCGTCGCTTTGATGTTGTTTTAAGTGATTCAATGGTTCGATTAAGTTCGTATGGACTTATATGACTTGTTGGAATGTTTATTTCAGGTCTCGAGGGGCTCGAGTGTGTTTCGGGTTATTATCGGATCAAGTTTGATGTTTGGCTCATTGCTAAAGTTGGTCTGTTGCTGATGTAATAGCACCTGCGAGGCTATTGCCGCAGGTGCGACACCGCAGGTGCAGTGGGAAGGACGCAGGTGCGGATGTGTGTTGGATTGGGGAAGACCGCAGGTGTGAGGTCTTTTTCGCACCTGCAAGGTCGCAGAAGCGGATAAGGAGTGCAGGTGCGGAGATGCGAATTTAAGTGGGTTCCGCAGAAGCGTAGGATTTATCGTAGAAACGACGCCGCAGAAGCAGCTAACGTGTCCGCATATGCAGAAATGCTGGACAGAATGTTAAATACAAGGGTTTGCTATTTTGGCTTCATTTTAACATTTACAAGTGCGGATTGGGGCGATTTTGGAGCAATTTTCATCACAAGGATTGGGGTATGTGTTCTCTACTCGGTCTTGGTTATATTTCATGAATCTATCTTTGATTTTAGCTTTTGGTTGATGAATTGAAAGAGGAAATTGAGGGTTTTGGCCTAAAGTTTCATAATATGAATTTTTGAGTTTTGAACACCGATTTGGAGTCGGATTTGAGTGAAACTAGTACGGTTGGACTCATAATTGAATGGCTTGCCGGTTTTCTTGAGTTTTGTCGAGTTTTGAGGCGTGGGCCTGGGTGTGATTTTTTGCCAGATTTGGGATTTGATGTAGAATTCGATCTTTATTAAATGTAATTGCTTTCTTGGGCTTTATCTGATGTATTTAAGTTGCTTTGGCTAGTTTTGAGCCGTTCGGAGATTGCTACGCGCGTGATGGCATTCTTGGAGCATCGCTAGGCTTGCTCGGGGCCGGAATTGGCTTGTTTAAGATAAGTAACTCTTCTAAAATTAGTGTTGAGGGTATGAAACCCCGAATTATGTGTTATATGATTAGGGTTGAGGTGACGCACATGCTACATGACGGGCGTGTGGGCGTGTACCTTGTGAATTGGGACTCTATTGTTCCTAGGGCACTGAATATTGGCCCTATTCTTGTTGATATCTGTATTTTCACCATGCGATTAAGTATCTGAGCTGTCCAATCATGCTAGATATCATGCTTAGGCTTTATGTTGTTATTGTTTGGACCGATAGTGGTCGTTTATTGCTGTCATCTCATTGAATTCATTGATATTTCTTACTCAGTCACATTCATGCATCCATATCATATCTCAGTCTCAGTTGTTACTTATTGATACATCATATCATTGTTACGGTTCAGTTTTTATGACATTGTGAGCCCGTGAGTGAGACTGGAGAGATTGATAACCTAGTGAGGCCGAGGGCTTGATCGTGAGATATTAAGACTATGGCACGCGAGTTATTCGTACAGCACTTGAGTTGTCCGTACAGATTCTGATATTGATGTTATAGCATGCGAGTTGTCTGTTCAGCACGTGAGTTGTCCGTGCGGATTATAGCGCTTGGGCTGTAGGAGCCCCTCCGGAGTCTGCACACCCCCTGTGAGCGCGATTGATTATATTCGGGGATGGATCTTCCCTTGGTATGGAGATGGATCTTCTCCATGAGGCTGGATTGGCCTGGTCCTCGACACTGGGTTACTTATAGTCAGTGACGTATATATTCCGGGATGGATCTTCCCTGGGCCGTATGGGCTATATACAGTACCGAGTGGTTGATTATGATGAATGGAAGGTGTGATACAGTGAGGATGAGTACTCTGAGAGTGTGAGTACATGATACATCTCTGAGGTACATGGCACTGGCATGCACATATTGCATACATGCATAGAGACACATTTTTCCTCATGTTGTATGATATCACATCATTCATGACTTTTTACATACATTGATATGTGGTTATAGAGAGGTATTTCACACTTGTTATTTGAAAAAGGAAACGAAACATGTTTACCTATTGTGGAAAGGATTTTTAGGAAAAAGTTACAGTTTTCAAAACTTACTCACATCTTAAACGATTTCGGTAGAGCATTTGGGCTTTCATTGATATATTTGACAAGTGGAACTGTTTTTCGAAAAACTATGAAAAGGCTGAGCACTTTATTTCCGAGCTTTTTCTTTATTTATTTATTCGACGTACACTGTATGAACTACTACTGGTTATTTTTGTTGGACCCGACCTACGCGCCAGCTCGTCACTGCTTTTAACCTAAGGTTAGGTTTCACACTTTTTGAGTACATGGGGTCGGTTGTACTCATATTGCACTTCCTGCACATTGCGTGCAGATCCTAGATGCTGAGGTTGCTACGATTGATGGTTGCTGGATTCGAAGGCGTACTTGCGTTCTTGCTGTAGCTGCCTCTTGTTCACAGTACCCTTAGATTTATAAACTCTATTTATGTAATTTTCGAATAGATGTTGTATTTTCTTCATATCTGCTTTGTAAACTCTATTCTTAGAAGCTCATGATTTGTACTACCAGTCCTTGGGAATTGTATAAGAATTAGATAATTTTGTTGTTTAAGCGTTTTATTTAGTTAAATGGAATTGGATAATTGTCAATTGGCTTACCTAGCGGGTTGGGTTAGGTTCCATCACGACTGGTGGATTTTGGGTCGTGACAGATTGGTATCAGAGCTCTAGGTTCATAGGTTCTACAAGTCATGAGAAAGCATTTAGTAGAGTCTTGCGGATCGGTATGATGACATCCATATCTATCCTCGAGAGGCTACAGGACATTTAGGATATACTTCCCATCTTTCATTCCTTATCTTGCGGCATTGATTCAAATTGAGGCGTAACTCTTTGAATTCCTTCACGCATTCGTATGCGCATGTAAGCACTCACGTATCAATTGTACATCGACGACTTGTGATTACATGGAAGAGGTACGAGAGTGTTTTTGGTATGCTGATGATGGGCAGTCTGGAGGACTTGAGCCTGGGTTTTGACTGTGGTTTGAGGACCGAGGTGTTGATTGTGTAAGCACGTGCTTTTGGATTTATATGTTCGGTAGTGTCCCTATTCGTAGAATTTGTGGCTGGATGGCTACGTGATGAGTATGATGTGACAGCGAGATATGTTCAAATAGTTGAATGTGATGAGAAGGTCTACTTGAAGTGTAGAAAGAAGTATTTGGTGCTTGATTTCCATCTTGATTGATGTATAGTCCCGAGTTATGAGTGTGTTGAAGGGTCTTTTCATGTTGATTAGTTGAGGATTGAAGTAAATTTCATGTGGTGATATGAGTTCAGACTCAGGAAGATTAAGTGATTGCGTAATGTTTATGACTATGGAAGGGTATAGAGAGAGGTCACCTTGATTCAAAGCAACTGGGCTATCTCCTGCGGGGTGTCCTGAGGTTTGTGTGATCCCTATGATTGTTTGTTGGGAGTTCTCTTTTACCAGTGAAATATGTATTGTAATTTGAGTTAGGATCGCTTATGAGAGTGGGATTGACTGTTACGAGGATGAATATGAGATTTGAAAATGATATGAGGTATTATATGGTTTGTGTTGCATGAACTTAACGGGGATTCAGTTAAATCTCACTGCGGTATTATGGCTATAATAAAGTGTGGGCATTGGGATTTATGATGTGTTTTGATCTATGGCTCTGAGCCAAGTGGGGAGTCCGCTATTGATGAGTTGATTTCACGGTTATGTGTTGTATTGGTTTCGGTTTGAGGTATACTTGTGAATGAGTTATAGTCTACACAAGGTGAGATCGAGGATGACTTGAGTAAAGGAATTTCTGGGTATGGGTTGTATTAGGCTTTATGAGTATATGAGAATTACGGAACGGTTTGAGTTGTTATTGGTGAAGGATGTAATGTGCATGGGGCAGGAATTTATTTGATTGTATTAAGGTGGAGTTACATCTGTGGGTGTTGGAGTGCTACTGGGACACATGTCGTTCAGTCCGTTGGGTCAGTCTAATTCAGATTTGAGCACAGTGGAGGACTCTCGAGAATGGTTCCAATGAATTCAAGATTTTTACGTGGAAACTGGGAATCTTCAGGATGTGTATTTGGCTAGAAACTGAGATTTATATCGGAGGATGTCAGGACTTATGGAATTTCTATATCATTATGGATTCTACATATCAGTATCAGGAAGGCGAAGGTAATGGCTTTAGATTCGCAGATGGTCTCTTCTGAGCGGGTATCTTGATTGTGGTACTTTTGGGGGTGCTTAAGAAGAAATACAATGGTTTATGAACCTTAGGGCAGTGTGGTTTTATGCTAAAGTTTGCGAGGCAAGTTTTAGTTAAGGATAGTAGTGTACTAGCAAGGAAAAGTTTCAATTTGAAGGTAATTGGGAAGGGACTCAGAGAATTAGGACAGCTTGGTAGTAGGTTGGATCGGCATGGTAATGGATATGACCGGTTCTTTGGGTGCTTATGATGTAGTGGGTTTCTACAGGTGTTTTGCGGCATTGCTCTTGGGTTTTTGATGGCTTATGTATCTTGGTTGAGTTAGAAGGAGTCAGTCCCGATGGTTTACTGTTGTGCAAATGGGATTTGGAGAGTTCTTGATGGTTTCTACCACGGTTAGAGATGTATATTTCCTACCAGCGCGAGGAGCATGTGATGTATAGTGATTTCCTCCTGGATGGGTTCAAATGGAGAGTCCTTGTCCAATTGAGTATGTAGTTGCTTGTGATTCGGAGTGGATTTCAGATTATGAAGTTCTCGTATTCTTCATATAATAGCAGAGTATATGCGGTGAGTTTTGTGGGATTGAAATTGTCAAGTGCAAGGTCACGGTTCGGTCTGAAAGGAAGGTCATAAATTCTTAGGCAACATGGACGGTTTCAGATGACTAGGTAAATGGCATTACTATTTGGTATGGCTTGATGAGAGTATACATTTCAGAAGGGGCGATGTGTTTTGATTTATGGATACTTAATTGGTATTGCGGTGCTCTCCTAGTTGAGCGACTGCTGATGTTCAAATTTTACTTTGTGGCACAGAAGAATTATAGAAGTATTCCTCATAGGATGACCGTGTAATTTGAGAAGTGTTAGGCATTCAGGCGGTGGAGTTGAGATCAGATATGGTGATTTGTGTGTTCTACGGATTTGGAGACTGGAGTTCTCATGAGTAAATTGTTTCGTGGTAGTGAACTGTGAAAATGTAGCCAAGGTTGGCAGAAGATAGTAGGTGTTGTGATTCAGTCATTGTGGACTTTTGGAGGGTTATTTATCTATTGTGGGTGACCAGAGTTGATTTGGCGTTCATTGGTAGGCCAAAAATGGATGTGTATTCTACACCGGGTCGGATTTGTCGACTCTGAACTACTATTGTTGTGGGATGTGCCATTCAGTTGTTATTGAGCTTATTCGTGTTCTGAAATGATCTATGAGTTACCCTTCTATGTTACAAGGATTTGTGAATCTTGGTTATATGCACACATGGTGCGGTTCTATTAGGGCTTTATAGCGGAAAATTCAAGCCAGATGAGTATTTAGGTAATTGCGTGATTGATTGCGCGTTGGCCATGTTCTTTTCGGATGGTGGCATTGTGTTATTTGCTCTCTGTGGTTATGGTAATGCCCTTTGGGTGCTTGATGTCGAATTTTGCGGGGTTATTGATTTTGAGCAAGGCGGCTCGAGGTGTATAGTATGGGCCAGCAGTTGGATGGCGTCACGCATTGTAGCGGAGTTGTATTGAGGTATGATCCATTGCGTGAGATTCATGTGTTTTGGTTTGCGGTGTGTGATGGGTTCTTAGCATTGCATCGTGGTGATACCCGTTGAACTTGCGGAATGGTTCTCTTATTGGATGTCATTTCCATGTTTGAGTACAATTGGACTGTTACTTATTGGGGCACGGATTGCACGGGTTGTGGCTTCAGATTGTATTGATGTGTCATGTCGCTAGAGTGGTCGTGTTGGATGAGATGGGGTCATTGGACCTAGAATGAATACTATCGGAATGATTACAACGTGGTTGGAAGAATAATATCAAAAGTCGGCTTAGAAATTTGCTAAAGCTCCTATCAAAGGAGAAGGAGTTTCACAACTTGTTGATCTAACGAATGGTTATGAGTTTCGGCGTGTTTCTTTCATCATTGGCGGTATATGAAGGTGTTAGAACGAGTCTTTTTTTGATAAGAGGTATATTACCGATAATTGGTTGTTTTGAGCAGCTACTGTGATTAGAAATTATCGCTATGAGTGTTTGAATTATGTGGTATATCATGTGATTGCTCCTGGGTTATGACTATGGCTTGTTACAGCTTGTTCCAACTTATACAGTGTGAAGATGAGAGATTCTGGTCTTATAGAAAATTTTGGATGTGAAAATTGGATTCTAAGGCTTATGGGCTAGGTTGGATCAAGAAATTTTAGTCATGTTGTGTTATCGGACTTATATGGGATAGGGTGAGATGGGATCACCCCGGGTATGTGCGTAGCATGATTATTCAGCGAGTTGATGGCTTTTAGAACAAATTTGGGCACGTTCGAGGACGAACGTATGTTTAAGTGGGGAGGATGTAACGACCCGACCGGTCATTTTGAGCATTTGCACCTCGCTCGGTTGTCTGAGGACGTGAGTAGCTCTGTATGATGTTTTATGACTATTGTGAATCATCAGTTTTGATCATCATGTTATTCGGAATTGATTTTGAAGAATGATTCTCAGCTAGAAGCTTTAAATTTGAAAGGTTTGACCAAGTTTTGACTTTGCAGTATTTGACCTCGGATTTGATTTCTGATGATTCCGTTAGCTCTGTTGGGTGATTTTGGACTTAGGAGCGCGTCCAGATTGTGATTTGGAGGTCCGTGGTAGAATTTGGCTTCAAATGGCAAAAATTGGAATTTCGAAAAGTTTGATCGAGAGTGGACTTTTTGATATCGGGGTCGAATTCCGATTTCGGAAGTTGGAACAGGCCCCTAATGTCATATGTGACTTATGTGCAAAATTTGAGGTCAATCAGACGTGATTTGATAAGTTTCAGCATCGGTTGTGGAAGTTGAAGTTTCAAAGTTCAATGATTCCGAATTGAGGTGTGATTCGTCGTTTTGGGAATCATTGGTTATATGCACACATGGTGCGGTTCTATTAGGGCTTTATAGCGGAATATTCGAGCTAGATAAGTATTTAGGTAATTGCGTGATTGATTTCGCGTTGGCCATGTTCTTTCCGGATGGTGGCATTGTGTTATTTGCTCTCCCTGGTTATGGTAATGCACTTTTGGTGCATGATGTCAAATTTTGCGGGGTTATTGATTTTAAGCAAGGAGGCTCGAGGTGTATAATATAGGCCAGTGGTTGGATGGGGTCACGCATTGTAGCGGAGTTGTATTGAGGTATGATCCATTGCGTGAGACTCGTGTGTTTTGGTTCTGCGGTGTGTGATGGGTTCTTAGCATTGTGTTGTGGTGATACCTGTTGAGCTTGCGGGACGGTTCTCTTATTGGATGTCATTTTCCATGTTTGAGTACAATTGGACTATTACTTATTGGGGCACGGATTGCACGGGTTGTGGCTTCAGATTGTATTGATGTGTCATGTTGCTAGAGTGGTCGTGTTGGATTAGATGGGGTCATTGGACCAAGAATGAATACTTTTGGAATTGATTACAGCGTGGTTGGAAGAATAATATCAAAATTCAGTTTAGAAATTTTCTAAAGCTCCTATCGAAGGAGAGGGAGTTCCACAAATTGTTGATATGACGAATGGTTATGAGTTTCGGCATTTCTTTCACCATTGGCAGTATATGAAGGTGTTAGAACGAGGCTTTGTTTGATAAGAGGTTTATTACCGGTAATTGGTTGTTTTAAGCAACTACTGTGATTAGAAATTATCGCTATGAGTGTTTGAATTATGTGGTGTATCATGTGATTGTATCTTGGGTTATGACTTTGGCTTGTCACAGCTTGTTTAGACTTATACAGTGTGAAAATGCGAGATTCTGGTCTTATAGAAAATTTCGGATGTGGAAATTGGATTCTAAGGCTTATGGGCTAGGTTGGATCAAGAAATTTCAGTCATGTTATGTTATCGGACTTATATGGGATAGGGTGATGTGGGATCACCCTCGGGTATGTGCGTAGCAAGATTATTCAGCGAGTTGATGGATTTTGGAACAACTCTGGGCACGTTCGAGGATGAACGTATGTTTAAGTGGGTGAGGATGTAACGACCTGACCGTTCGTTTTGAGCATTTGCACCTCGCTCGGTTGTTTGAGGGCGTGAGTAGCTCTGTATGATGTATTATGACTTATGTGAATCGTCAGTTTTGGTTTTCAGGTTATTCGGAATTGATTTGGAAGAATGATTCTCAGCTAGAAGCTCTAAATTTGAAAGGTTTGACCAAGTTTTGACTATGCAGTATTTGGCCTCGGATTGGATTTCGGATGGTTCTGTTAGCTCCGTTGGGTGATTTTGGACTTAGGTTCGCGTTCGGATTGTGATTTGGAGGTCCGTGGTAGAATTTGGCTTGAAATGGCAAAAATTGGAGTTTTGGAAAGTTTTACCGGGAGTGGACTTTTTGATATTGAGGTCGGATTCCGATTCCGGAAGTTGGAGTAGGTCCGTAATGTCATATGTGACTTGTGTGCAAAATTCGAGGTCAATCGTACGTGATTTGATAGGTTTCGGCATCGGTTGTGGAAGTTGAAGTTTCAAAGTTCTATGATTTCGAATTGAGGTGTGATTCGTCGTTTTGATGTTGTTTTAAGTGATTCAAAGGTTTAAGTTCGTATGGAGTTATATGACTTGTTGGCATGTTTGGTTCAGGTCCCGAGGGGCTCGGGTGTATTTCGGATCGTTATCGGATCAAGTTTGAAGTTTGGCTCATTGCTGAAGTTGGTCTGTTGCTGGTATAATCGCACATGCGAGGCTATTGCCGCAGGTGCGACGCCACAGGTGCGGTGGGAAGGACGCAGGTGCGGAAGTGTGTTGGATTGGGGAACACCGCAGGTGCGAGGTCTTTTCCGCACCTGCGAGATCGCAGAAGCGGATAAGGAGCGCAGGTGCGGAGATGCGGATTTAAGTGGGTTCCGCAGAAGCGGAGGATTTGTCGCAGAAGCGATGCCGCAGAAGCGGCTAATGTGTCCACATATGCGGAAGTGCTGGACATAATGTTAAATACAAGGGTTCGCGATTTTGGCTTCATTTTAACATTTACAAGTGCGGATTGGGGTGATTTTAGAGCAATATTCTTCATAAGGATTGGGGTAAGAGTTCTCTACTCGGTCTTGGTTATATTTCTTGAATCTGTCTTTGATTTTAGCTTTTGGTTGATGAATGGAAAGAGGAAATTGAGGGTTTTGGCCTAAAGTTTTATAATATGAATTTTTGAGTTTTGAACACTGATTTGGCGTCGGATTTGAGTGAAACTAGTATGGTTGGACTCATAATTGAATGGCTTGTCGGATTTTGTGAGTTTTGTCGACTTTCGTGGTGTGGGCCTGGGTGTGATTTTTGGCCGTATTTCGGATTTGATGTAGAATTCGATCTTTATCAATTGTTATTGCTTCTTTGGGCTTTATCTGATGTATTTGAGTTGCTTTGGCTGGTTTTGAGTCGTTCGGAGGTCGCTACGAGCATGATGGAATTCTTGGAGCATCGCTAAGCTTGCTCGGCGCCGGAATTGGCTTGTATAAGATAAGTAACTCTTCTAAACTTAGTGCTGAGGGTATGAAACCCCGAATTATGTGTTATGTGATTGGTGTTGAGGTGATGCACATGCTAGGTGACGGGCGTGTGGGCGGGTACCCTGTGAATTGGGACTCTATTGTTCCCAGGGCACTGAATAGTGGCCCTATTCTTGTTGATATCTGTATTTTTACCATGCGATTAAGTATCTGAGCTGTCAAATCATGCTAGATATCATGCTTAGGCTTTATGCTGTTATTGTTGGAACCCATAGTGGTCATTTATTGTTGTCATCTCATTGAATTCATTGATATTTCGTACCCAGTCACATTCATGCATCCATATCATATCTCAGTCTCAGTTGTTACTTAGTGATACATCATATCATTGTTACGGGTCAGTTTTCATGACATTGTGAGCCCGTGAGTGAGACTGGAGAGATTGATGACTGAGTGAGGCCGAGGTCCTGATTGTGAGATGTTGAGACTATGGCGCGTCAGTTGTCCGTGCAGCACCTGAGTTGTCCGTGCAGATTCTGATATTGATGTTATAGCACGTGAGTTGTCCGTGCGGATTATTGCGCTCTGGCTGTACGAGCCCCTCCGGAGTCTGCACACCCCTAGTGAGCACGGTTGATTATATTCAGGGGTGGATCTTCCCTTGGTATGGAGATGGATATTCTCCATGAGGCTGGATTGGCCTGGTCCTCGGTACTGGGCGACTTATAGTCAGTGATGTATATATTCCTGGATGGATCTTCCCTAGGTCGTATGGGCCATATACAGTACCGAGTTGTTGATTATGATGAGTGGAAGGTGTGATACTATGAGGATGATTACTCTGAGAGTGTGAGTACATGATTCATCTCTGAGGTACATGGCATTGGCATGCACATATGGAATACATGCATAGAGACGCATTTTTCCTCATGTTGTACTGTATCACGTCATTCATGACTTTTTACATACCTTGATATGTGGTTATAAAGAGGTATTTCACGTTTGTTATTTGAAAAAGGAAACAAAACATGTTTACCTATTGTGAAAAGGATTTTCAGGAAAAAGTTACAGTTTTCAAAACTTACTCACATCTTAAACGATTTCGGTAGAGCATTTGGGCTTTATTGGTATATTTGAGAAGTGGAACTATTTTTCGGAAAACTATGAAAAGCTGAGCACTTTATTTCTGAGCTATTTTTTTATTTATTTATTTCCCATATACTGTATGAACTACTGCTGGTTATTTGTGTTGGACCCGACCTATGCACCAGCTCGTCACTACTTTCAACCTAAGGTTAGGTTTGTTACTTTTTGAGTACATGGGGTCGGTTTTACTCATACTGCACTTCCTGCACATTGCGTGCAAATCCCGGATGCTGTGGTTGCTGCGATCGATGGTTGCTAGATTTGAAGGCGTACTTGCGTTCTTGCTGTAGCTGCCTCTTGTTCACGGTAGTCTTAGATTTGTAAACTCTGTTTATCTAATTTTCGAACAGATGATGCATTTTCTTCATATCTGCTTTGTAAACTCTATTCTTAGAAGCTCATGATTTGTACTACCAATCCTTGGGAATTGTATAAGAATTAGATAATTCTGTTGTTTAAGCGTTTTATTAAGTTAAATGGAATTGGATTGGATAATTGTCAATTGGTTTACCTAGCGGATTGAGTTAGGTGCCATCACGACTGTTGGATTTTGGGTCGTGAATATATATATATATATATATATATATATATATATATATATATATATATAATTTGAAATCAATTACTGACTGATTTCGCTAGGTAATGTCCAGTCAAACGGTCAAATATTAATTAACTGTACCGACCGACGAGTTCCGACCGATTTCGATCGGAAATTTGTAATTAAGGGCAGCCCCAGCGGGCTTCTTCTTCATTTTTCACTTTACTCTTTCTCTCTTCCTTCTTCTATATCCGAAAATCCTTCTCCAAATCCAACCAAAATCACCTCACCACTCCCTTCTCACCCAAAATCAAGCCCCCCTCTTAGTCTCTTCCCCGCCACCATTGTTTCTCCGCCGTCATTGTGCCTCCGCCATAGAAGGCCGCCCCACCACTGCTCCTCCGCCCACTATTGCTCCAAAATCATTCTCCTCCCCTCTCTTTGAAGGTTAGTTATATATATTTGTTAATTTTAGTTATTTAAGTTCTTTCAATTTGTATAAACTAGGGTTTATAATTTTGGATTTTGCGATTATTTCAATTGTATGATTACATCGTCATGATTTTTGGAATAGTACTTATGAAATTCCAGAAATTTATCACATTCTTTCTTATATATTTTCAAATGAGTTTAATTTTATATTCTAACAATGTGAAAAAAATTACAATTCAATGTCACTTTAAATGTAATTCAAAAAGGTAATTTCACATAATCAGTGAAGTTGCTAACATTAAGTAATTTTTTTATACCAAGTTAAATTGATTAATTATGTTAAAATTGTTTACACTATCAAAGAATATAAGACAAATGCTTTTCATTTCGATGGTTAATAAGTGTTTTCAACTTGGGGTGATTTGTAGCTTGTAACTAAATTAATATGCACTCAAATTATTTAAATGTTGTAATTTGTAACTAAAGTTTATTGTGTAACTTAATTCTATAAATTAATTTGAATTATGATTAATATAAATATAATTTATTTATTCTTTATGTAGATGGAATATCGTAGTTGGATGTATAATAGGGCTTTTATCTAATTTATTATTTTAGGGTTTAATTTATTATTATATTATTGTTTATTGCTTTTAAAAAATTAGACTTAACTAATTATGCTAGATTAATTGAGTGCAAATTATAATTTATTATGTAACTTAATTCTATAAATTAATTTGAACTATGATTTATATAATTTATTTGTTCTTTATGTACATGGAATATCGTAGTTGGATGTATAATAGGAATTATCCTAATCGTCGATTTTTGAGGGAGGAATTTATAGAAGAGGTTAAGGAATTTATTAGGCACGCAATGTCACTTGAACCGTTTCGGATTGGAGGGATGATTAGGTGTCCTTGTACGAAGTGCAAGTGTTTGCATTTTTTTGGTCCGGTGTTACGACTCTTCTTGATAGAAAGGTGTTTATGGATAATTATTTTGTATGGACTAGTCATGAAGAGGTTGATGGTACTAATGGTGTATTACATAACATAGTTGTTGGTGAAAGTAGTAGGTCGGTGGAGAATAGTGTTCAACATCCTAGATACCATGAAATGGTTGTGGATGCTTTAGGGATGCACTTCAAATTTGAAACCCATGAAAGTGTTGAATAACCTCCTATCGAAGAAGCAAAATTTTTATGAACAGTTAGAGGCCGCTAGTCGTCCACTAAGACAAGGGAGTATGCACTCTCAATTGTCTGTTGCGGTTAGATTATTAAGTATCAAATCAGATACCAATATTTCTCAAGCGGGAATGGATTCTTTCATTGGCCTTATGAGTGAACTAGTTGACCCAGCTTCAACATATCTGAAGATTTCTATAAGGCTAAAAGATTGGTTTCTAAGTTAGGACTCTCGTCTATGAGAATCGATTGTTGTGAAGATGGTTGCATGTTATTTTATAAGGGTGATGCAGATTTAGAAAGTTGTAAATTTTATGAAAAACCTCGTTTTAAGCGGCTTTCCAGCGGGAAGAAGGTTGTTGTGAAGTCGATGCATTACTTACCACTTATTCCTAGATTAAAGAGGTTGTATGCATCAATGAGTTCCGCTCCTCATATGAGATGGCACTATGAAAATAGAAGGCCGCCCGGTGTTATGTGTCATCCTTCAGATAGGGAAGCTTGGGAGCATTTTGATAAGACGTATCCGGATTATGCTAGTGAACCGAGGGATGTTTGGTTGGGTTTGTGTGTTGATGGTTTCATGCCATTTTCTGTTTTTGCTATACCATATTCATCCTAGCCGGTCTTTATTACACCGTATAATCTTCCGCCTGAAATGTGTATGACCAGTCCATATATTTTTTAAATTGTGTTATTCCTGGTCCCCACAATCCAAAGAGTTTGATTGATGTATATTTGCAACCTCTGATTGATGAGCTTAAACAGTTGTGGTATGATGAAGTTGAGACATATGATATATCAACTAAGAAAAATTTCAACTTGCGTGTTAACTTAATGTGGACCATCAATGATTTTCCTGCGTATGGAATGTTGTATGGGTGGATGACTGCCGGAAAGTTAGCATGTCCTTACTGCATGAAAAATGGTAAAGCATTCACTTTAAGACATGGCCGAAAGCAGTCATGATTTGATTGTCATCGTCAGTTCTTGCCGGTTGATCATGAGTTCAGAAGGATGAAGAACGCATTCAAAAAGAATACAGTTAAACATGATTTGCCACCTCCAATTTATTCCGGTGAGGAAATTTGGGAGAGGGTTCAGAACTTCACTAAAGTTACAGAGGCCCCACCTTCTAGATTTCCTGGATATGGTGTTACTCATAACTGGACAAAACAGAGCATATTTTGGGAGTTGCCATATTGGAAGGATACTCTTCCCTGACATAATCTTGATGTCATGCATATTAAGAAGAACTATTTTGACAATTTTTTCAACACAGTGATGGATGATAAGAATAAGACAAAAGATAACCCGAAGGCTAGACTGGACTTACAAGAATATTGCAGGCGACCTGAATTACATTTGCAGTCTGGGAACAATGGTAAGGTGTTCAAGCCCAAGGCCAGCTACACATTCACTTTGGAACAAAGACGACAGATTTGTGAGTGGGTTACAAACCTAAAGATGCCCGAGGGCTATGCATCGAGCCTAGGAAAACGTGCTGACATGGTTGAGGGAAAGCTGACTCATATGAAAAGCCATGGCTGTCATATATTCATGGAAACCTTAATCTCTATTGCATTTTGTGGTTTGCCTGAAAATATATGGAAGCCCATCATAGAGATAAGTTTGTTCTTCAAAGACTTATGTTCTAACATATTAAGGGAAGAAAACCTATTTCAAATGAATCGGAACATTCAAGTAATCAGTAATAAGCTAGAATTTTTTTCCATGTAGTTTCTTTGATGTGATGGAACACCTTCCAATTCACCTTGTACACGAGGCACGACTTGGAGGCCCGGTTAAATGCAAGTGGATGTATCCATTCGAGAGGTAATGATCGAACCATTATTTATTCTTATAATTTTCTTTAACGTTATCATCTAATATGACAATTTTCAGGACTATCGGCAAGTGTAAACAATTTGTTAAACAGAGGAATAGGATTTAAGGATCCATATGCGAAGCCTATCTTGCAAAGGGAACTGCCCATTTTTGTTCTTACTACTTTGATAGTCATGTGCCATGTGCTAGAAATAGGCCCAATCGGCAAAATATGGTGATTGAGATTGTTCCATTATATCCACCAATGTCCATATTCAATCAACCAGGCCGAGGTTCTAAAAATCAAACAAAAAGGGGCCTAAGTAGTATGGAGTACAAATCAACTTCAAATCATGTGTTGCTAAATTGTCCGGAAGTTCAACCCTTTCTTAAGTAAGTGTTGACGTAAAATTAATTTACATGGGCTACTATTTAATTTGGTTGATGCAACTAACAAATAATTTTTAATGCGTCGCACTTCGTGAGTCAATTTGGTCATGGTGCTGTATATTCTACATTTGATTTATGGTTTAAAGAGTGTGTAAGTGCATCTTACATACTTTTTCACGTGTGAATATACTTGCTCATTTGTGATTTATTTAACGCTACATGTAGGTCAATAATCCAAACAACGATGTTAATCAATTTTGAAAGACATATCTTGGGGACCTGCACCTACGGTTACGACTATGTCTAAGTATTATGTGAATGGTTACAAATTTCACACCGAGGAATGCTCCAAGTATTAAAAAAGCAATAACAATGGGGTGTGTGTCAAAGGTGGTGAAGGCAACCAGGATGGGGAAAATGATTATTATGGTGTGATCAAAGACATTCTAGAATTGTCATATTCAGGTTGGCCAAATAAGAAGATCATACTTTTCCGATGCAATTGGTTTGACCCAACACCTAGAAGAGGTACAAATGTACACTCGCAGTACAACATAATTGACGTTAATAAAACGAGGGAGTATGATCGCCATGATCCTTTTATAATTGTAGAAAGAGTTAGGCAAGTGTACTATGCTCCATATCCATTGTGCAGGGATAAGGCTGATTGGTTGGTTGTAAGCAAAACAAAGCCTGTTGGTAGGGTGGAAGTTGATAATGTGCTAGATGTTGCTTACCAAAACGATACCTCGAGTGTTAACCAAATGGGGGATGATCAGTTAGAGAATTACTTGGAGCATCCTCAATGTATATTAGAAGAAGTTGATATGGAGGAAATAACAAACATAGAAAATGAGGATGAAGAATCACCTAATGAAAATGAAATAAGTGAAGAGGAAGGATTTTCAGACGAGGAAGGATACGTTGACAAAGACGACTAGCATGTTAGTTTTTTTCAAGCGCTCTCAACTTATATAGATTTATATTCTCAATTCTACATTTTCTTTAATTCATGCAGATTACCGGTAGGGGTCAAGGTTGGTCTAGGAAGGATAAAAGGCCTATTGATCATGATGATGATACTACACCCTCGCTTCCTTCCACTCCACACTTGCATCCCTCTGCTGCTGATGGCCGGCAGCATTCTTCTAGGAGCACATCTATTCCACCACATCCATCTACTCATCATACTACCCACCATTCGCCCTCCCAGTAGTATTATTACCATTCTCTGCCACAGGTCTGTACCCCGCTTCCTCCATATGATCACACAGGTAGTTACATGGGTCCATCATGTTAGCAGTCACAGAGCCATGTGGTACGCCCGTCATCTGCTCCTTTGCTTCATCACCAGCTGGATCACATCTATCTAGATTACAGCCGGCCGGATCGCAGGAGTGGTCTGGATCGCAGCAGGGGTCTATATCTATGCATGGGTGTGGATTGTAGCCATCTTCATTAAGGACCCCGTCTCCCTCTCCAGAGAGTTCGTCTCCTAGCATTTCTAGACTTCATCTTCGGGATAGTAGCACTGAGCCAGATGCCTCCCCTTCTGCGCACGCTTCAGATTCGTCGGATGATGATGATCCAGATGAAGTGCGGTATGATCGTTATCATAGGATGATCATCAAGCCTGAGGGCAATGGGTAAGATTTATTTATTACTTCTTTATTTTTGATGAATTATAATAGCTACTCTTATTTATTAAATGTAATTGCTATGTTGCAGGTTCATACCTAATAATCGGGTTACAAAGACAATCACTTAAATTCTTGGCCGGTTGTATAGTGCACCTTATATGACTTGGAGGACTTTCCACGGGATCTCGCGTAATAAATGTTCAACGAATTTAAGACTTTAATACAATTCTTATCTATTTAAGCATTATATGAACAATATTTTCATCTACCATTACATGCTTTATTTGCAGACTAAGTGTGTATAGGATGACCGGTATAACAATGAAGTTTGTGCAAATTGGGAGTACAAATGCCGTAAGAGACTATCTGATTCCTTTAGCTCCGCTTGAAAGATTAACAAGAAGCCTTCATGGAACGCATTTATGGGAGGATCTGCAGAGGTATTGGACCACCAAAAAATTCGAGAAGAAGAGTGAACTGGGAAAGAAGGCCCGAGCATCTGTGCAACGACCCGACTGGTCGTTTTGAGTTCCGGCGTGTCGTTCGGCAGTTTGAACCCATGAGCAGCTTCACTTCAGGTATTATGACTTGTACACGTGGTCGGAATTGAATTTTGGGAAGTTTGGAATTGATTTGGAAAGAAAATTCTCATTTCGGAAGCTTTAAGTTGGATAAATTGACTTAGATTAGATTTTCGAGTAAACGACCTCGGAATCAGGATTTGAAGGTTCCAACAGGTTCGTATGATGATATTAGCCTTGGGCATATGTCCGGATTGGTTTTTGGATGACCCGAGAGAGTTTCGGCGCCTATTGTGTAAGTTAGCATTTTGGAAGAATTTCATAAGTTTGGGTTAAAGTGAATTTCAGTGTTATCGATGTCCTTTTGGGATTTTGAGTCTGGAAATAGCTCCGTATAGTGATTCTGGTATTGTGAGCGCGATCAGAAGTGGATTTGGAGGTCCGTAGGTCATTTTGGAGTCATTTGGCGAAAGTTAGAAATTTGAAGGTTTTTGAGAAGTTTGACCATAAGTGGACTTTTTGATATCGGGGTCGGATTCCGATTCCAGAAGTTGGTGTAGGTTCATAATGTGGAATATGACTTGTGTACAAAATTTGAGGTCAATCGGACATGATCTGATAGGTTTCGGCATCGAATGAAGAAGTTCGAAGTTCTAAAGTTCATCAAGTTTGAAATGGGGTGTGATTTGTGATCATAGCGTTGTTTGATGTAATTTGAGGCCTCGAGCGGGTTCACATGATGTTTTGGAACTGGTTGGTATGATTGGACAGGGTCCCGGGGGCCTCGGGTGGATTCCGCATGGTCAACGGATGGAACTTTGAAGTTGAGGCAGAACTGAAGCAGCAGTGCTTCTGGTGTAACGGCACCTGCGTGAAGAGGGCCGCAGGTGCGACCCCATGTGCATCTTTGTGGTCGCAGAAGCCAGAGCTGGGAAGGGCTGCAGGTGAGAGGGTATTTCTGCGATTGCGAGCCCGGAGGTGCAAGTTGAGCTCCGCAGATGCGGAATGCGTGAGGGGCAGCTGGTACAGGAGTGGAAGGGCACCCGCAGGTGTGAAGGCGCAGATGCGCATGAGGGACCGCAGAAGCGGATTTCGCCTAGCTTGAAGAGGACCACACCTGCAATGAGTTTCCACAGGTGCGGCTGGTGCACCGTAGGTGCGAAAATGCTGGAGGTAGTGAGGTTTCTTTAAAATGGGAGTTTGGCTCATTTCAACCCCATTTCTTCCATGGGAGCCAATTTTGGAGCAACTTTGATGTGCCATTTTCACCACCAAGCATGAGGTAAGTGGTTTATACTAGTTTTGAGTTAAATACATGATTGTATATGGATTTGAATATGGAAATTAGTGGAAAATTTAAGATTTTGAGGAAAACCTAGAAAATTGGTATTCTTGGATTTTGACCATGATTATGGACATGAAATTGAGAGTAAATTATATATTTGAGTTCGTGAGGTTGAGGGAAAACTTTATCTTTGAAAAATTTTCGAATCCAGGCACGTGGGCCCGAGGGCGATTTTGTCAACTTTTTTATCGGGGTTAGAAAACAGTTATAAATATCACTATTATGAGTAATTGAGCATATATCAATGGGTTTTCATAATTATTGGCCAGTTTTGGAGCGTTATGCATCGATTTAAGTCTTCGGAAGGGCGTGGAATGCCGGTTATGGAACTTCGGAGCGAGGTGAGTCTCCTTTCTAACCTTGTAAGAGGGAATTGTCCCCATAGGTGAATTAATTGGATATGTGATTCTATTTGTGGGGGCTATGTATGCACGAGGTGATGAGAGTCCGTGTGTAGCTACTATCATGCTTATGTCCGGGTAGTCTAGGACCCAAAAGCATGCTCTACTTGAAAGAATTGTAACCTTATTGATAGTTTCAATTGCTTTAATCGTATCGAAGTGGTAAATGATTTTCTAAAAGAGTTAAACTTCGTTTTCTCGACTTGTGAAAGAGAAGTTGACACCTCCTTGAATAATTGTTTCCCTGATGAAGTCTTGATTGACTGTTTGAATGTGTGTTTCTATGTGTACTTGCGTCTCATGTATGATTCGCGAGTGGGGTGATTGTTTATTTATATTTGACCGCGTCACATGTATGATTTGCGAGCGGGGTAATAGATGCATCTATGCTTCGCGCCATTCGACCCTCTGGCAGTGCACCGTTTAAATATTATTGGATCGGGTCGTACGACCTCAGCATGATTTGCGCATGCTTGTATTGCTTGACCTGAAATTCATAGATGTTGATATTTGTTCTCCCTGGCCTGAGATAAATGTATAAATGATGAAAATGAATTTGGGAATTTCCTATTAACGAAAGAATTGTTTACTTGCCTCATGTTATTGAGTTACAACCATTTTTCTGAAAATCCTCGATTTACTATATTATTGGTATATTATTATTGGACCTCTAGTAAGTGTTGAATTCGACCTCTGGTCTCTACTTCTTTGAGATTAGACGGGATACTTACTGAGTACATGTTGTTTTTGTACTCATGCTACACTTGCTGTGCATTTTGTTGCACATGCACATGCACCTCTAGTGGCCTTATGGGTGTAGCAGCATAGATGATACGGAGACTTAGGTGAGCTGCATCTCTCGAGGCGACCCGTAGCCAGCATAGTCTCTACTTTCTGTCCAAATTTGTATTCCGAACAGTTATTGTACTTTATTTGATTTCCTAGTGATTGCTCATGCACTTGTGACACCGGGTTCTGGGATGATTTCGGGATTATTCGGTAAATAAATTTTGTAAAGACATCATTATTTATTCAGTGAAGTTTATTATTCATTATTTATTTAGAAGAAATGATTTTGAAAATATTAAAACGAGAATTTACTAGTTATATGGTGTTGGCTTGCTTGACAGTGTTGTCTGGAACCATCACGACCCTTAATGAATTTTGCGTCGTGATAGTATGGTATCAGAGCATTAGGTTCCCTTAGGTCTCACGAGTCATGATCGAGTCTAGTAGAGTCTTGCGGATCAGTACGGAGACGTCTGTAATTATCTTCGAGAGGCTACTGGGCTGTTAGGAGCACTTCTCTTCTTGATTTCCTCATCGTGCGATTTGATCCCTTTGAGGCTTATGCCTTCATTTCCTTTCCATTCGATCTTATGCGACGCGAAGCGCTGGTTATAAATCGGGAAATGATTATTGGTAATGGTACTACAGGTGTAGTGCGGGATGTCTCTCCCCGCGTGGTTTTTTGGGCTATTGTCGTCACCTTGCGGAAGGATAGTCTATCATTTTAGCTCCGTAGCCGTACTTCTGAGAGCTTTGAGGCTATGCACAGGTTGCTGTGATGCTCATAAATGGTTATCGCACAGTATCGATGTGATGGTTGGATGCTTGCCTATGTGTTGGGGCAGTGAATGACTTGAAAGGAGGTTTACTCAGAGCACGATTCAGAGATTCGGCATTTTATTTTCGGTGGAGGAAAGGCAATCGGACTATAAATGATCAGGTTTGGGTTGCTAGAGTAATGAGACTTGGTGTTTTGAAGTGTGGTGGAATTTTCATCAACGACATGGTGTCGTCATCCTCGATTGAATCTGTTAAGTTTGTCGGTGTCATGATCTTCTACAATTCACCTCTGGGTTAGGATATTGTGAGATAGTATTGAAGAAGCGGCTGTCAGAGATCGCGGGGTGCGGTGGTTCAGGATTGAATCAATGTTTCTAATATTGATGGCTCGAGAAAGATAATTTTCAGAAAGGTTTAAAGTTACTAGCATTCTATTGGTTCAAGTGCTACCGAGATAGCTGTTGATCCAAGGCAACTGGGCAGCAAGGGATGAGGAAGGACATGTGGGAAGTGTCATGCGGTGGTTAAACATCTAGAATTCCAGGTGTAAGAAGTAGAAGTCGAGTAGTTTCTTAAAGAAGTGAGTTTGCCCAAAGTAGGAGAGGGGCAGACTAGCATATGGGTTCAGTGGCAGGATAACTACACACCTTGAGGAAAGTTTAGAGTGATTTGGGAATTTTAGTGGACGGTGATTGGGTCCACGGGCTTAATTTGAAATATTGGTTATTATACGGCGAGAGATTGGATACAGCAAAAAGGGAGTTGCTTGATACGAAGAAGGATTTAATATAACTTTGAATTGGAAGATATTGTTGCACCTTTAGTTGATGTCCATAAGAAGTGAATGGACTAGTATAGTTGGTGAATGAGAACGAGCTCAGGATGGACTATTGATGTCATAGTGATTGTACCCGTGCAGCAACATTGGAAAATGTTGGTGTGTAATTTCCACAGGTGGGTTATCTCCTATGAGCAGGTTAGCGGTCGCGTGGTATTGACGAAGCTTAGGCGAAGAATTCTACCGGCGATACGGTAAGAGGTCGGGTAGGTGAATAAGGTCAGTGATTCAGGGTGTTCATGAAAGGTCAAACAGAAGGATTTAGAGGAATTTGGCGAGTTGGTGGTGCAAGATCATATCAATGATGGAAGAAGAATCTTGATGGGTTCCAGGGTTGTGAAATGGTTGCTTCAAGCTAAGTGGGAGAGTCCCACCGCCTACGATTGGGTTGCATGGTTATCTTCTTGTGAGGTTTTGGGTTATCAGCGTATTGGTAAGCTATTTCAGCTAAGGGAAAAGAACATAAGTGGTAATTTTAGCAAAGGAATTGATAAAGACGTGTTATAGTTGGCCTTATTCACTCATGATCAGGCTGTGGGAAGCGATTCAGTCGGGTGCTCCATGGAGATGGGTGTTCATATGCTAGCGGAGCCTTGGAGTTGATTACATTCGGGACCAAGCCAGAGTGGGTGACTCTCAACAACAGTCCTAGTGGATTCAAAGGTTAAAAATGCGGTGCCTAAGGGCTCAAGCCCGCAGTATGGTTAAGAATTGATCTTCGTAACAGATTATGATAAGAGGCTCGAAATATTCTATGATGTTTTTGACTTGCAGTGTAGCATTGGGAGGAAAAAGAGAAAAAGACTTCGGATTCATAGAGGAACTACCAGAATGGGTGTATCAGTCAAAAATGCGAATGTGCATGCAAGGAGGGTATGAAACGGTTCATGGGTTTGGAGACAATATGGTCTCATGGAATGGGGTCACTCAAGGTGAGTGCGGATTTGGGTTGGTGTAACGACCCGGCCGGTCATTTTTAGAATTTACTCCCTGATCCCCTATTAACTGCTTTCCCCGTGTTTATTTCTGCTATTTTGAATTGCAGGGATGTTCGGTTTCGAGTTTCAGAGAGTTTTGGGACACTTAGTCCCTAAATGGGAGCTTAAGTTTTGGAAATTTGATCATAGTCGGAACAGTGTGAAGACGGCCTCGAAATGGGATTCCAATGGCTCCGTTGGGTGATTTCGGGCTTCGGGGCGTGATTGGATTGTGTTTTGGAGGTCCGTAGCTAATGTAGGCTTGAAATGCCGAAAGATGGATTTTTGAAGTTTCCGGCTCGATAGTGAGATTTTGATCCGACTTCCACCTCTCCTCTCCAATCCTCGATCAAACTTGCGTCCATGACGACTAAGAACAGGCAAATCAAAAATTTCACAGTCGAGTTATGGCATCGTAGATTAGGGCATCTTCATGTGTCAAAGATGCAAGTCTTAGTTCCTAGTTTATCTGAATCAGGTGTGTCCCTTAGCGGTATAGTACAGCACATGGGAAATCACAATCAGAGAGAAGTAACGATATGATAGATCCGCAGGAAATAGCGAAGTACATGAATTCTCTATCTCTTTCCTTAGCTCTGAGAGAGGGAGCAAACTCTCGTGCAGGCATATCTCGCTGAATCAGTCTTTTTCACCCCATCGGGGACCGTGTGGTAAGGCCATGATCCACAGGGGAACAGATCACTCATTCTTCCATTGGGGACGGGACCACTACATAAGAAAAAACTGGAATTAGATCTTGACACCTTTCCAGTCATTCTCGATACAATTTTTAAATATTGGATTCTGGAAGTTGGAGTAGTTCCATAGTGTTGAATGTGACGTGTGTGCAAAATTTACGGTTATTTGGACGAGGGTTGATAGACTTTTTGATCGAAAGCGTATTTTGAGAATTTTGGAGTTCTTAGGCTTGAATCCATGGTTAATCCGAGGTTTCGATGTTGTTTTAGGTGTTTTAAGGATTGGTACAAGTTTGGACAATGGTATTAGACTTGTCGGTGCCTTTGGTTGAGGTCCCGGGGGCCTTGGGATGATTTCGGATGGTGAACGGGAGGTTTTGGAATGGTTTGAAGCAGCTAAAGCTGCTGATATCTGTCATAACCGCACCTGCGATTTGGTTTCCGCAGGTGCGGAGCAACAGAAGTGGTGGGCCAACCACAGAAGCGGAAATGGGGAAGTTAGGCAGGGACCGCAGAAGCGATACCGCATATGCGGTTAGGCAGTCACAGATGCGGAAAATGAGTTTAAGTGAGAAGTCGCATATGCGACCCTTGTTCCGCAAAAGCGGGACCGCAGATGCGGAAATCGCTAGGCAGAACATAAATACTTGCCTTCGCGAAATTTAGTCATTTTTCACCTCTTTTCAAACGGGAAGAAGCTTTTTGGAGCATTTTTCAAGAGGGATTTTCGGAAGAGTCCATTGGGGTAAGCTCTTTGGTCCCTAAACTCGTTATTATAGTGATTTTTATCATCCTAAGCATGAAAATTTAAGGAAAATCAGTGGTAATTCATGGGTTAGGGCTTGACTAATTAGAGGCCTTTGAGTTATGATTTGAGCGACCAATTGAGGTCCGATTTTGGTACTTTTGGTATGACTGAACTCAGAAGAGTGTGAGGATTCTGGAAATATAAATTTTACCCGATTCCGAGACATGGGCCCGAGGAACATTTTGGTCATTTTACCTAATTTCGCGTATTAGCCTAGAATTTAACTGTAGAATCAGTTACTTGAAGTGTTATTTACATTATGAAATTTAATTGAATAGATTTGGGCTATTTGGAGTCGAATACTCGTGGCAGGAACGTGGTTTCGGGTTGATAATTGAGCCGGTTCGGGGTAAGTGGCTCGTCTAACCTTGTGTGGGGGACTTTCCCCTTAGGATTGATATTGTGATAATTGAAATGCCTTGTACATGAGGTGACGAGTGCGTACTTGTGCTAATTATTGAAAATCCGATTTTTCATAAAAAATAGCCTTAAATTGTGTTCTTCCTTTTCTTGCTTACGCTATTTTGAAATTAAGCCTGTTGTTAGTCTAGAGAAGCATGTCTAGTTGACTAAATTGCTCTATTTGCTTTAACTGCCTTATTTGTGTACGTGAAACATGCTAGGTTAGAATTATCTGCTTTACCTTGGTGTGAAATTTATTGAATTGAGTTTCTTGTTGCTGCTGTGTATTTATATTAGGGACTACAGGACGGTATCCTGGGAGATCCCCCGGCTGTTACCTCTGCGTTGAACTGTATTTGTTTGCCGTGATTACTTGTTTCTGTTTCAGTTGTCGTTATCCTTTATATCCTGTGTTACTCTTACTGTTGTACTCATTTATACTGCTCTGTTCCACACTGTCGGACTTTATATTTTATTTAATCTCAGTAGGGCCCTGACCTTCCTCGTCACTACCCGACTGAGGTTATGCTTAGCACTTACTGAGTACCGCTATGGTGTACTCATGCCCTTCCTGCGCATTTTTTCATGTGCAGATCCAGGTACCTCTACTTAGACTTACCATCCTTGAGGCGAGGCGATCTTTCGGAGACTTTGAGGGATATCTGCCGTGTCCGCAGACCGAAGAGTCTCTCTCTATTCTCTCTTGTAGTTACAACCCTTAAGTATTTACTTTGTTTAGACATTCTGGAGCTAGAACACTATGTAGCATTCTTAGCTTGTGATTCATGGGTTTCCAGGTTTTGGGAATATGTATTAGTTTTTGAAAGTTAACGTTGTGTATGCCAAGCCACACTCTTAAACGTTGTTTATTTACTCTATCTCTGTTATAATTTGTTTTTCTTTCGCAAATGTGGTTTATTTTCCGCATTTTAGGCTTACTTAGTTGTAGAGACTAAGTGCCTTCACGATGGTTCACGGGGGCGAACCGGGGTCGTGACAAGTTGGTATCAGAGCTCTAGGTTCATAGGAGTCATGAATCACAAGTCGGTTTATTAGAGTCTCGCTGATCGGTATGGAGACGTCTGTACTTATCTACGAGAGGCTATGTAACTGTTAAGAAAATTCTACTTTGCTTGATTTCCTTGTCGTGCGAGATTTTTGATGTCACCATTCTAAACTTCTGTCTTCTATTCTCTCATAGATGGTGAGGACACGAGCTACTCGTGATGATCAAGCACCCACGCCCCCTACTGGAGCCGTCAGAGGCCGGGGCCGGGGTAGAGGCCGAGGACGCGCTCGTGGTGCAGCCAGAGCACCCGTGCGAGCTACCGCCGAGGTACCGCCAGCAGTACCAGCCGGAGTCCAGACACTAGATGCGTTTGCCACTACTACTCCAGCACTCCAAGAGACCTTGGCACAGTTTATGACCATGTACACCACTCTAGCTCGGGCAGGGTTGCTTCCCCTTGCTGCAGCTACATCCCAGGCCGGGGGAGGAGCACAGACTCCTGCCGCCCGCACTCCTGAGCAGCGAGTGCATATTGATCACGTCCCAGAGGCTATTCCTGTACATCCGATAGCCCCAGTTCAGCCCGAGGAGAGGGCAGTGGTTTCAGAGGAGGAGCAGAAGAGGCTTGAGAGGTTCAAGAAGTATCAGCCTCCGACTTTCAGCGGGCTAGCCTCAGAGGATGCCCTTGGATTTCTTGAAGAGTGCTACCGTATCCTCCGTACTATGGGCATATCAGGATCGAGCAGGGTTTCCTTCACTACCTTCCAGCTTCGAGGAGCCGCCTATCAGTGGTGGCATGCTTATGAGGTAGACAGTCCGGATGAGGCAGCTTCCCTGACTTGGGCTCAGTTTTCAAATATGTTCACGAGGGAATATGTCCCCCAGAGTCTCAGGGACGCTTGGCGCGTGGAGTTTGAGCATTTGTGCCAGGATACTATGAATGTCTCAGAGTATGCTGTCTGTTACACTGACTTGGCTAGACATGCACCAGCTTTGGTCTCTACAGTTCACGAGAAGGTTCGCCGGTTTATTGAGGGGCTTATTCCCAACATCAGATCTAGCATGTCTCGTGAGTTAGAGATGGATATATCTTATCAGCAGGTGGTGAGCATTGCTAGGAGCATTGAGGGTGTTTATGCTAGGGACAGAGAGGAGAGGGAGGCCAAGAGGTCTCGAGAGTCGGGCCATTATTCTGGTGCCCATGCCCCAGCTGCAGGTCGTCATGGTAGGGTTCATATGAGTCGCCCCGTTCATTCAGCTATTCCAGCAGCCAGTGGTGTTCCAGCCCCACCTAGGCCTCAGGAGCCTTATTATGCACCTCCAGTGTCTAGTGTGCATCCTGCACAGGGTACTTCCAGTGGTCAGTCCAGCAGACCTGGCCCGAGCCAGTCACAGCCACCATGTCCTCCTAGAGCTTGTTTTGAGTGTAGTGACACACGCCATATGGTGAGGGATTACCCCAGACTTAGGAGGGGTGCACCTCCACAGACTTCTCAGCCATAGCATGCCCCGCAGAGTTCTCAGGCTATGGCCCAGCCCTAGTTGCTACCCTACCGGCCCAGCCAGCTAGAGGTGGAGGTCGGGGAGGTAGAGGTCACCCTCGAGGGGGAGGCCAAGCCAGATACTATGCTCTTCCCGCCCGTACTAAGGCTGTCACCTCTGATTCTGTCATCACAGGTACTATCTTGGTCTGTCACAGAGATGAATCGGTTCTATTCGATCCAGGCTCCACTTATTCTTATGTGTCTTCTTATTTTGCTCTGCATTTGGGTGTATCTCGGGATTCTTTGGGTTCCCCTGTTTATGTTTCTACTCTTGTAGCTTTGAGACCAGAGCCGATTTATTATTGCTCAGCATGGTTGATTTTGATATTATCTTGGGCATGGACTGGTTGTCGCCCCATTATGCTATTCTTGATTGTCAAGCCAAAATCGTGACACTGGCCATGCCAGATGTACCGCATGTTGAGTGGAGGGGTGCCTTAGGTCACACTCCCAGTAGAGTTATTTCTTTTCTTAAGGCTCAGCGTATGGTTGAGAAAGGTTGCGACGTGTATCTAGCTTATGTGAGAGATGTCAGTATGGATACTCCTTCTATTGATTCAGTCCCAGCGATACGGGATTTCTCTGATGTGTTTCCAGCTGATCTTTCGGGCATGCCGCCCGATAGAGACATTGATTTTGGCATTGATCTGTTGCCGGGCACTCAACCCATTTCCATCCCTCCGTACCGTATGGCTCCTCCTGAGTTGAAGGAGCAGTTGTAGGAATTAGTTGATAAGGGTTTCATTCGGCCCAGTGTATCACCTTGGGGTGCTCCTGTCTTATTTGTAAAGAAGAAGGATGGTTCTATGCGTATGTGCATTGATTATCGCCAGTTGAACAAAGTGACAGTGAAGAGTCGTTATCCTTTGCCTCGTATTGATGACTTGTTTGATCAGTTACAGGGTGCTTGTGTGTTTTCTAAGATTGACTTGTATTCAGGCTATCATCAGTTGAAGATTCGGGAGCCAGACATCCCGAAGACTGCTTTCAGGACTCGGTATGGTCATTACGAGTTCCTTGTTATGTCATTTAGGCTGACTAATGCCCCAACAGCCTTCATGCACCTGATGCACAGTGTTTTCAGTCCATATCTTGACTCATTCGTGATTATTTTTATTGATGACATTCTGGTATATTCCCGAAGTCGGGAAGATCATGAGCAGCACCTGAGGACAGTGCTTCATAACTTGAGAGAGAAGAAGTTGTATGCTAAGTTCTCGAAATGTGAGTTTTGGTTGGATTCCGCGGCGTTCTTGGGTCACGTAGTCTCGAGAGAGGGTATTCAGGTGGACCCGAAGAAAGTGGAGGCAGTGCAGAGTTGGCCCAAACCATCCTCAGCTACAGAGATACGCAGTTTTCTTGGCTTGGCGGGTTATTACCGTCGATTTGTTCAGGGGTTTTCATCTATTGTAGCACCTATGACCAGACTGACCCAGAAGGGAACCCTGTTCTAGTGGTCGGAAGAGTGCGAGGAGAGCTTTCAGAAGATCAAGACAGCTTTGACTACAGCCCCAATTTCGATATCGCCTACCGGTTCGGGGCTTATACTATCTATTGTGATGCCTCGAGAGTTGGCCTTGGAGTGGTATTAATGCAGGACGGTATGGTGATTGTCTACGCATCTAGACAGTTGAAGATACATGAAAGGAATTATCCTGTCCATGATCTTGAGTTAGCTGCTATTGTTCACACCTTGATGATCTGGCGTCATTATTTGTACGACATGCCTTGTGAGATTTATACTGATCACCGGAGTTTGCAGCATCTGTTCAAGCAGAAGGACCTTAATTTGCGTCAGAGGAGATGGCTAGAGCTGCTGAAGGATTATGATATCACTATCTTGTATCACCCGGGCATGGCCAATGTGGTAGCCGATGCTTTGAGCCGCCGGGCAGAGAGTTTGGCTTGTTTACCAGCAGCAGAGAGGCATATGGCGATGGATGTTCAGGCCTTAACCAGGGAGTTTGTGAGAATGGATCTTTCGGAGCCTAGTCGGGTTCTAGCTTGCGTGGTCTCTCGGTCTTCCCTGTTTGATCGTATCCAGGAGCGTCAGCTTGATGACCCTCATTTGCTTGTCCTCAAGGACAAAGTGTTGCATGGCGATGCTCGAGATGTGACTTTAGGTGATGACGGGGTATTGAGGATGCACGGTCGAGTTTGTGTACCCAATGTTGATGGGCTTCGGGAGTTGATTCTAGAGGAGGCCCATAGTTTGCTGTATTCCATTCATCCGGGTGCCGCGAAGATGTATCAGGATTTGAGGCAGCACTACTGGTGGAGGCGGATGAAGAAATATATAGTTGGGTTTGTATCTCGGTGCCTTAATTGTCAGCAGGTGAAGTATGAGCATCAGAGACCGGGTGGATTGCTTCAGCGGATAGAGATTCCGGAGTGGAAGTGGGAGCGGATCACCATGGACTTCGTATCCGGGCTCCCACGGACTTTGAGGAAGTTCGATGCCATTTGGGTTATTGTGGATCAGCTGACCAAGTCCGCGTGTTTCATCCCTGTGTGTACCACATATTCTTCGGAGCGGTTGGCGGAGATTTATATCCGGGAGATTGTCCGTCTGCATAGTATTCCAGTTTCTATCATTTCAGACAGGGGTACTCAATTCACATCGTGATTCTGGAGGGCCGTACAGCATGAGTTGGGTACTCGGGTGGAGTTGAGCACAACATTTCACCCTCAGACGGATGAACAGTCCGAGCGCACTATTCAGATTCTGGAGGATATGCTCCGTGCGTGTGTGATTGAGTTTGGAGGTTCTTGGGATCAGTTCTTGCCATTGGCGGAGTTTGCCTACAACAACAGATATCAGTCCGGCATTCAAATGGCACCGTACGAGGCTTTATATGGTAGGCGATGTAGATCTCCGGTGGGTTGGTTCGAGCCGAGAGAGGCTAGATTATTGGGCACAGACTTGGTACAGGATGCTTTGGAGAAAGTCAAGGTGATTCAGGATAGACTCCGTACAGCCTAGTCCAGACAGAAGAGCTACGCGGACCGGAAGGTTCGTGATGTTTCCTACATGGTTGGAGAGCGGGTTCTGCTTCGGGTTTCGCCTATGAAGGGCGTTTTGAGATTTGGGAAGAAAGGGAAGCTGAGTCCGAGGTTTATTGGCCTTTTGAGATTTTGAGACGTGTTGGGGAGGTTGCATACGAGCTTGCCTTACCTCCCAGCTTGGCAAGGGTTCATCCGGTATTTCATGTCTCGATGCTCCGGAGGTATCACGGTGATCCGTCGCACGTGTTGGATTTCAGCTCAGTCCAGTTGGAAAAGGATCTATCTTATATTGAGGAGCCAGTGGCAACATTGGACAGGCAGGTTAGGAAGCTGAGGTCAAAGAACATTGCATCGGTGAAGGTTCAGTGGCGGGGTCAGCCGGTCGAGGAGGCGACCTGGGAGATCGAGCAGGATATGCACAACCGTTACCCTCATCTTTTCACTACTTCATGTATGTCTCTATGCTCGTTCGTGGACGAATGAATGTTTAAGTGTGGGAAGATGTAACGACTCGGTCGGTCATTTTTAAAATTTACGCCTCGATCCCCTATTAATTGCTTTTCCCGTGTTTATTTCTGCTATTTTGAATTGCCAGGATGTTCGGTTTCGAGTTTCGGAGATTTTTGGGACACTTAGTCCCTAAATGGGAGCTTAAGTTTTGGAAATTTGATCGTAGTCGGAACAGTGTGAAGACAGCCTTGGAATGGGATTCTGATGGTTCCGTTAGCTCCGTTGGGTGATTTCGGGCTTAGGGGTGTGACCGGATTGTGTTTTGGAGGTCCGTAGCTAATTTAGGTTTGAAATGCCGAAAGATGGATTTTTGAAGTTTCCAGTTCGATAGTGAGATTTTGATCCGAGGGTCGGAATGGGATTCCGGAAGTTGGAGTAGTTCCATAGTGTTGAATGTGACGTGTGTGCAAAATTTCAGGTCATTCGGACGAGGTTTGATAGACTTTTTGATCGAAAGCGTATTTTGAGAATTTTGGAGTTCTTAGGCTTGAATCCATGGTTAATCCGAGGTTTCGATGTTGTTTTAGGTGTTTTAAGGATTGGTACAAGTTTGGACAGTGGTATTAGACTTGTCGGTGCCTTTAGTTGAGGTCCCGGGGGCCTCGGGATGATTTCGGATTATGGACGGGAAGTTATGGAATGGTTTGAAGCAGCTGAAGCTGCTGATATCTGTCATAACCGCACATGCGGTTTGGTTTCCGCAGGTGTGGAGCCGCAGAAGCGGTGGGCCAACCGCAGAAGCGGAAATGGGGAAGTTAGGCAGGGACCGCAAAAGCGGTACCACATCTGCGGTTAGGCAGTTGTAGTTACGGAAAATGAGTTTAAGTGAGAAGTCGCATATGCGACCCTTGTTCCGCAAAAGCGGGACCGCAGATGCAGAAATCACTGGGCAGAACATAAATACTTGCCTTCGCGAAATTTAGTCATTTTTCACCTCTTTTCAAACAGGAAGAAGCTTTTGGAGCATTTTTCAAGAGGGATTTTCGGAATAGTCCATTAGGGTATGGTCTTTGGTCCCTAAACTGTTATTATAGTGATTTTTATCATCCTAAGCATGAAAAATTAAGGAAAATCAGTGGTAATTCATGGATTAGGGCTTGACTAATTAGAGGACTTTGAGTGATGATTTGAGGGACCAATTGAGATCCGATTTTAATACTTTCGGTATGACTGAACTCGGGAGAGTGTGAGGATTCTGGAAATATAAATTTTACCCGATTCCGAGACGTGGGCCAAAGGGGCATTTTGGTCATTTTACCTAATTTCACGTATTAGCCTAGAATTTAATTGTAGAATCAGTTACTTGAAGTGTTATTTACATTATGAAATTTAATTGAATAGATTTTGGCCATTTGGAGTCAAATACTCGTGGCAAGAACGTGGTTTCGGGTTGATAATTGAGCCGGTTCGAGGTAAGTGGCTCGTCTAACCTTGTGTGGGGGACTTTCCCCTTAGGATTGATATTGTGATAATTGAAATGCCTTGTACGTGAGGTGACGAGTGTGTACTTGTGCTAATTGTTGGAAATCCGGATTTTCATTAAAAATAGCCTTAAATTGTGTTCTTCCTTTTCTTGCTTACGCTATTTGGAAAATAAGCCTGCTGTTAGTCTAGAGAAGCATGTCTAATTGACTAAATTGCTCTATTTGCTTTAACTGCTTTATTTGTGTTACGTGAAGCATGCTAGGTTAGAATTATCTGCTTTACCTTGGTGTGAAATTTATTGAATTGAGTTTCTTGTTGCTGCTGTGTATTTATGTTAGGGACTACAGGACTGTATCCTGGGAGATCCCCCGGCTGTTACCTCTGTATTGAACTGTATTTGTTTACCGTGATTACTTGTTTCTGTTTTAGTTGTCTTTATCCTTTATATCCCGTGTTACTCTTACTGCTATACTCATTTATACTGCTCTGTTCTGCACTGTCGGACTTCATATTTTATTTAATCTCAGTAGGGCCCTGGCCTTCCTCGTCACTACCCGACCGAGGTTCGGCTTGGCACTTACTGAGTACCGTTGTGGTGTACTCATGCCCTTCCTGCGCATGTTTTTCATGTGCAGATCCAGGTACCTCTACTTAGACTTACCATCCTTGAGGCGAGGCGATCTTTTGGAGACTTCGAGGTATATCTGCCGCGTCCGCAGACCGAAGAGTCTCTCTCTATTCTCTCTTATAGTTACAGCCTTTCTGTATTTACTTTGTTTAGACATTCTGGAGTTAGAACACTATGTAGCATTCTTAGCTTGTGATTCATGGGTTTCCGAGTTTTGGGAATATGTATTAGTTTTTGAAAGTTAATGTTGTTTATGCCGAGCGGCACTCTTAAATGTTGTTTATTTACTCTATCTCTATTTTAATTTGTTTTTCTTCCGCAAATGTGGTTTATTTTCCGCATTTTAGGCTTACCTAATCGTAGAGACTAGGTGCCGTCACGATGGTTCACGGGGGCGAACTGGGGTCCTGACAGTTGGTGATGTAAGGAATGGAGCTATTATATTCTCTAAGGCAAGTTAAGGATGAATTAGAAGAAGTTAGATTGGTTAGCCATGGTTGAATTGGCATTGTGGTGGCGGTATGTGCGAGGCTTGATGGTCGCCGTAATTGATTTTATTTGGAAGTTTTCAAGTATTATGGCCTATTCTATATAGGCGGATCCTTGAAGGGTTATGGTGGTTTAGACCACTACTTGAGGATTTGAATGTTCTACGGTTATGAGAAGTTACTTGCATGTTGCTATGGTTCTCTTGGAATGAGTTAAGTATTCTAGGCGATGAAGTGCTTACCCTATTAGTGGTTCAGGAGTTATGATGAAATTCTAGCGCTATTGCCTATTAGCATGTTAGGTGCAGTGAACGGTATGAAATTTGGAAGTGAGGATCAAGGTTGCGGTTCGGTGTTGACAAGGATGTCACGAGCTCGGATGAGCAGAGGAAAGGATTGGGATGTTTAGAGTAAGCTGGTATTGTCTTCAGCGTCACTTGAGATTGGTGTTTTGTGAAAGAGGCTTCGCATCCTGGTTATGGATTCTTGATTTGCTTTACAGCGTTAGTGTGACCGGTGGTATAGGTGTGCAAAATTGTTACCTAATACAGAAGGTCGTGGGAGCATATCCCATGGGAAGATTGTATAAGAGTGACATGTAGTCACCTGATTGATTGAAGAGTTAAACCAAGTATAAGATTGTGGTAGTATTACTAATTTGAGAATTTATGCCTGGAGGGCACTCGGTTTATTGGATTGTGGACTGTAGAGGTTTGCTCCGGATATGAGGGTTGTTCTTGTGAGTCATGGGAAAAAGGGATTATTACGGACCCTTGAAAGGTTATTTGCCTAGTTCGGTGCGATCAAATCGGCTTGAGATATGTGGATAGATATAGATATGAAGGTGGGCTCCATATCAGGCTAGATGTGTTCATTTCGACATAACACTCCTTATGAAGGAGTATTCGAGCGTTGGATGTTATTTCGTCGTTGGCTATTTCATGCAATACTATATTGTTCCGTGTGAGTTTTGAAATGGCTTGATGAATTCATGTGTATTGAGGTTCCGCATAGCAATGGTGTTATGTGAGCAGGATGGCTCTTGTGATTCAAATTATATATTGCACCTCAGTTGTGCTTGAGTTTTGTAGCTTATGGTGCTATCTGTCTCCTCAGGGATGGTATTATGCACTTAGCGTGTTTGCAACCAATATTCGGTATTTAGTAGTAATGAGCAATTTAGCCCGGTGTGTATCTCCTTATGTGAGTTCTATGTGTGGATCGGGTGGCACACCGCCACGGGTATGTTGTTTGGATCGGGTTGCACGCCGCAACAGTATGATGATGAGTACAGTTTCTTTTTGTTTCACATTTTCTGAGGATACTTCCTATTAGTTGCGTGAATTGAGTAGTCCCTTGCAGAGTTCGTTTCCCTTATGTATCACGTTCAAGTTGTAGCCTATTGGCACATTGTGGCAGCATGTGTGACTTCTGGTCATGTCTGGGGTGGCTTATTGCCTGAGCAACTTATACTGGGTGAGAAAAGACTGTTGGATCTAGGATCAGTGCAATCGGATTATATGAAACATATTAAGGAGCAAAAACCATTATTTGGTTCAGAATGAGGTAATGTTTCTTGTCAAGAGTATAGACTCAATGATTTGTTGACTCGGTAGATGGTTATGAATTTCTACATGTCTCTTCCATTGTGGCGGTATTGTAAGAGTTGGAACAAGACTTATACATGTCATGAGGTGCATTGTGAGCATCAGATTCGGTGAATGTCGGTTGTTATGATCAGAGAATGTTATTATGGTCCTGTGAATGATGTGGCGCATGGTGAGAATTCAGTAAAGGTATGCAGTCACGTTCTGGTGCATCATGTAGTAATTGATATGGTGTTCATATATTGGAAGCAGGCCTGACAGAGAATTTCGGACATTGAAACTGGGCTCTAAGGCTCATTTGCCTAAATAAAAGAGGATATCTTTAGATTTATTCGAGCTAATGTGCTCAACTGAGTTGGGGTAGCACGGGTAGGTGCATGAGGTGTTTAGCAGTGATTTCAGACAACTCCAGCGCAGTTCTTAGCACCTTCGAGGACAAACGTATGTTTAACTGGGAGAGAATGTAACGACCCGACCGGTCGTTTTGAGCTCCAGCGCGTCGTTCGGCAGTTTGAGGCCATGAGTAGCTTCACGGTATTATGACTTGAATGCGTGGTAGGAATTGAATTTCGAAAAGTTCGGAATTGATTTGGAAAGAAAATTCTCATTTCGAAAGCCTTAAGTAGGATAAATTGACTAAGATTGGATTTTTGAGTAAACGACCTCGGAATCAGGATTTGAAGGTTCCAGCAGGTTCGTATGATGATTTTAGACTTGTATGTCCGGATCGGGTTTTGGATGACCCGAGAGCGTTTCGGCGCCTATTGTGTAAGTTAGTATTTTGGAAGAATTTCATAAGTTGGGTTGAAGTGCATTTCAGTGTTATCGATGTCCGTTTGGGATTCCGAGTCTGGGAATAGCTCCATATGGTGATTCCGGTATTAGGAGCGCGATCGAAAGTGGATTTGGAGGTCTGTAGGTCATTTTGGATTCATTTGGCAGAAGTTAGTTTTGAAGGTTTTTGAGAGGTTTGATTGAAAGTGGACTTTTTGATATTGGGGTCGGATTCCGATTCTGGAAGTTGGTGTATTTGTAATGTCGAATATGACTTTTGTGCAAAATTTGAGGTCAATCGGACGTGATTTGATAGGTTTCGCCATCGAATGAAGAAGTTCTAAGTTCTAAAGTTCATCAAGTTTGAAATGGGTTGTGATTTGTGATCTTAGCGTTGTTTGATGTAATTTGAGGCCTCGAGCGGGTCCGCATGATGTTTTGGAATTGGTTGGTATGATTGGACGGGGTCCAGGGGGCCTCGGGTGGATTCCGGGTGGTCAACGGATGGAAATTTGAAGTTGAGGCAGAACTGAAGCAGATGTGCTTCTGGTGTAACCGCACCTACGTGAAGAGGGCAGCAGGTGCGAACCCGCAAGTGCGACTTTGTGGTCGCAGAAGTGCATTTAGGCAGAGCTGGGAGGGCCCGCTGGTGCGAGGGTATTTCTGCATCTGCGAGCTCCTAGGTGCGAGTTGAGCTCCGCAGATGCAGAATGCGTGAGGGGCAGCTGGGTCGCAGGAGCGGAAGGGCACCCGCAGGTGCGAAGGCGCAGATGCGCGTGAGGGACCGCAGAAGCGGCTTTTGCGTACCTTGAAGAGGACCACACTGTGATGAGTGTGGAGCCGCAGGTGCGGCTGGTGCACCGCAGGTGCGAAAATGCTGGAGGCAGTGAGGTTTCTTTAAAACAGGGGTTTGGCTCATTTCAACCCCATTTCTTCCATGGGAGTCAATTTTGGAGCAACTTTGAGGTGTCATTTTCACCACCAAGCATGAGGTAAGTGGTTTATACTAGTTTTGAGTTAAATACATGATTGTATATGGATTTGAACATGTAAATTAGTGGAAAATTTGGGATTTTGAGGAAAACCTAGAAAATTGGTATTCTTGGATTTTGACCATGATTTTGGACATGAAATTGAGAGTAAATCATATATTTGAGTTCGTGAGGTTGTGGGCAAACTTTATCTTCGAAAAATTTTGGAATCCGGGCACGTGGTCCCAAGGGCGATTTTGTCAACTTTACGATCGGCGTTAGAATGTTGTTATTAAATTGGATTATTATGAGTAATTGAGTATATATTAATGGGTTTGCATAATTATTGGCTAGTTTTGGAGCGTTATGCATCGATTTGAGTCTTCGGAAGGGCGTGGAATGCCGGTTATGGAACTTCGAAGTGAGGTGAGTCTCCTTTCTAACCTTGTAAGAGGGAATTGTCCCCACGGGTGAATTAGTTGGATATGTGCTTCTATTTGTGGGGGCTACATATGCACGAGGTGACGAGAGTCCGTGCGTAGCTACTATTATGCTTATGTTCGGGCAGTCTAGGACCCAAAAAGCATGCTCTACTTGAAATAATTGTAAGCTTATTGATAGTTTAAATTGCGTTAATCGTATCGAAGTGGTAAATGATTTTCTAAAAGAGTTAAACTTCGTTTTCTCGACTTGTAAAGGAGAAATTGACACCTCCTTGAATAATTGTTTCCCTAATAAAGTCTTGATTGACTGTTTGAATGTGTGTTTCTATGTGTACCTGCGTCGTATGTATGATTCGCGAGCGGGGTGATTGTTTATTTATGTTTGACTGCGTCGCATGTATGATTCGCGAGCGGGGTAATAAATGCATCTATGGTTCGCTCCATTCGACCCTCTGGCAGTGCACAGTTTAAATATTGTTGGATCGGGTCGTACGACCTCGGCATGATTTGTGCATGCTTGTATTGCTTGCCTTGAAATTCATAGATGTTGATATTTGTTCTCCTTAGCCTGAGATAAATGTATAAATGATGAAAATGAATTTGGGAATTTCCTATAAACGACAGAATTATTTACTTGCCTCATGCTATTGAGTTATAGCCATTTTTATAAAAATCCCCGATTTACTATATTATTGGTATATTATTATTAGACCTCTAGTAAGTGTCGAAGTCGACCTCTCGTCTCTACTTCTTCGAGGTTAGACAGGATACTTACTGAGTACACGTTGTTTTTGTACTCATGCTACACTTACTGTGCATTTTTGTTGCACAGGAACATGCACTTCTAGTGGTCTAATGGGCATATCAGCATGGATGATACATGACTTAGGTGAGCTACATCTCTCGAGGCTACCGCAGCCAGCATAGTCTCTTTAAGTGAATTGTATTTACTTTCTGTTCAAATTTGTATTCCGGACAGTTATTGTACTTCATTTGATTTCCTAGTGATTGCTCATGCACTCGTGACACCGGGTTCTAAGATGATTTCGGGATTATTCGGTAAATAAATTTTGTAAAGACATCATTATTTATTCAGTGAAGTTTATTATTCATTATTTATTTAGAAGAAATGATTTTGAATATATTAAAATGAGAATTTACTAGTTATATGGTGTTGGTTTGCATGACAGTGGTGTCCGATGCCATCACGACCTTAATGAAATTTGGGCCGTGACAATCTGAGAAGGGTGGCTCCTTGCACTATGTGGGTGCAAGGAGCATGGGGGCTACGAGGAGACTACTGGTAATTCCTTAAAATATTTACATCTATCTTTATCGAACTATATTTATATATGTTAATTTAGTTAACACGTTTTATTATATTTGTAGGAAAAAAAATATGGGAGGAAGATGACTCATGTTAAGTTCTTCATGGAGATTCACATCCGGAAGAGGAAGGCACCGACAGATCCAAGTAGATGGGTTGAGGACCCGGCGGAGACTGCATATGTAAGTTTTATAACTACCATAAATGTTTATAATATTATATAGTTAATAATTTTCTATCTTCTAAATAAAGGGTCGCTGATGATAGGCTATAATTACGTACTCTAGTCGATTCTTACACTCTAATTTATTGCATTTTAATTGAGTTTGAGCTTTAATCGCTAGTTTTTTGCACTAATTGTGTGTTTTATGCCTTGTAGGAGTGAGCTGTGCTTAACGCCAGCTAGCGTAATTCGGGAGAATAGGTCTAGTAAATTGTGGTAGTTACT
This sequence comes from Nicotiana attenuata, assembly GCF_001879085.1. Taxonomy (NCBI): domain Eukaryota; kingdom Viridiplantae; phylum Streptophyta; class Magnoliopsida; order Solanales; family Solanaceae; genus Nicotiana; species Nicotiana attenuata. Next base: position 52,151 of record NW_017672558.1, read on the forward strand.
CGGGAGAGAATTACAACACTCGGAGCGCTCATGATCGGTAGAGAAAATTTAGGCAAATTTATAGAAAATATAGCGGAAAGGATTCCAACAATAGAGGAAATCATAACTCTAGACCTCTTTAATCTTGTCTCCAATCCTTATCCTTGTTAATTGATAGTTTTACTGCTTTCTAGTACTTGTTATTTAATTAGATAAAAATAAACATTATAATCTTTATAATTAGGAAATTGTTTGGACTTGTATTTCTGAGCGATATTAAACAACTGTAGATAAGCCTTAGTTCTCTGTGGGATTCGACTCCGGACTTGTAAACCCGATTATATTTGCAACGATCGCTTAGTCCTTTTTATAAGGCATAGTTGGGCGTGATCAAATTTTAGCGCCGTTGCCGGGGAACTAACGGTGTAGTTGTAGGTGTACATATTGCTATGTTTCAAGTATGAACTTTTATTTTAATTAATTTTATTTTTGTATTTGATTTTTTTTTAACTTTTTTGTTTTACTTGTTGATTTGAGAACATGGCATCTGGGAATTATGAGAGTTTTGATGTTGGTAATTCTACTTTTGATCCTCCTTATGCATATTGTGGAGGAAATCACCCATTACAAAATTGTCAAAATATTCCCGAGAGCGAGTTACGTGCACCAACTCAATCTTATTTATGGGTTGTGTGTGATATGTGTGGTGGTCAAGATGGTCACTTTCATGGTTGTTCTTATATTTCTTATCTTTCCCCAATCCCTTATTATGATGGTTCTACTTTTTCTTGTAAGGATAACAGGAACAAAGAACCTAGGGAAGCTGACCTGAAGAAGATCAAAGATATGTCAAAGCTGAACGGGGAAATGTTAAAGTGCCTTGTGGAACAAAATAGTAAATTACAACTATAGATAGAAAGGCAAGAGGAAACTATTCACAACTTGAAAGTTCAAGTGAGTCAACTGGTTGAAGATTTTAACGCTCAACAAGACAATATTGTGAATAGTATCCAAGAAGAGTGTGAATTAGATGCAGAAATTGAGGTACCAATAGAGGGCTCCATAGTAGAAAACCAAAAATCAATTAAACTAGAATTTGAGGATGCCGATGTTGTAGAAGAGATACTAGAGTCAACCAAGGACATTGAGGATACATATTTAGTTGACTCTAGTGTCATTAGTGTTGAGGATGTAGACAGTCCCAATGTTCATGTAGTTGAGCGCATTGGTCCACACTCCAAGCATTTCTCCACATTGTGTCTAGATGATGATATAGAAATAGAGTCATCCGAGCCACTTGATGGGTCGAGGAATAAGGAACAAGGTACTTACATTCTGGAATTCTTCTTGCCAGAAAGTCGGGAAAACACATCTCATCTAAAAGCCAAGAAGTGCAGAATACTAGATTGTTTTATTAGGCCAGTCAGATTCGTTCCACCAGCCCAGGAGCAGATTCGCATCGTGCCGCGACGTTAAATCAAGCGCTTGTTGGGAGGCAACCCAGCTTTACTGCTTTTTTTATTTTTATTATTATTATTTTTAATTATATTATTTTTGTAGTGTCGATTCTTGATTTTCTAGGAGCATGAAAAGCAAAACTATTGGAAGGATGCAATAGCAAACCAGATGGTTGGAACTAAGTGTGAGATACCCGCACGAAGGATCAAGCCCGAGAAAAGTCTGAGTACCCCATGAGGTGCTAGTGCTTCGGCCTTTAGCTTACCAGGAAGTTTCTTTTACCTGTGCATTGGGGACAATGCACAATTTTAAGTGTGGGGTGAGGAGATTGTTTGGGTGACTTTCTATGCTATTTTAGCTATGTTAGTTTAATTGATTAATATATATATATATTTTTAAAAAAAAAGATTGGACTTTTTCCGACGATGGATCTATTAGACAATTTTCTTGAGGGATTTATGTCTAAGAGAAAAAAAAGATTTTCTTTGTAGGTAGTGTAGTAATTCCCCCTCGATTTTTCTTTGTGTCGCGGTTCTTTTCCAAGGGTTTTGTTTGAACTGGGTGTAGTAAATTTTATTTTTTAAGGAATAGGAGCCATTGTGTTGTGTTTTGAATTGAAGCAATATCTCTTGACTTTGCTATGCCTTGAGAATAGTGAGTCCTTTGGTTGTGGCGCTTAGGCTCAGTTTTTGACTCTTGTATAAGTACCTTAAATTGTATAAGTTTAAATTTGTTTAACTGCTTTGACTAGAGTGCCCTGATGAATCCAATCCTAAGTGAGTTATGTGCCATGTGTGTGTGTGAGGTTTTGCGTTATTCTGTGCGTTGCATTTTATGTCTAGAACTTGCCCCGTGTGTTTGCAAAGCGAAATAGTAGTTTTGTTCAGTCTTGGAAGTGATATAGGTGTTTCTTTGTTGAGCCAGATATGTAAATTTTACTCGCCTAATTGTTATGTATCGTAGTTAACCCCTTTGAGCCTGTAATCCTGTTTCTTTAGCAACCTTACATTACAAGCCTTACCCAATTGTTTGAATTAACCATCTATTTGAACCTTTTCACCTCTCATGAGCACTTAAATTGTTATGAACTTTGTAAAAGTTAAAGTGTGGGGTGGTTGGTTTGGCTTTTGAGTGGAACTAATGAAATAAGGAGAAAGGTGTACTGTGCTGAAAAAAAAAGTAAGAGCCACTCGAATAGAAAAAAAGAAGGAAAAAAAAGAGTTGTATTGTTGTGAAGAATATTCCTTGATGGTGGTGGCGTTTGATGTAATTGTGCTTAAAGAAGTATGGGGTAATATACATTGATGTGAAGGTGGAGTTTTGGTTTGACATAAGTATGGGCTTGAATGTTAAAGTATATGTATTAAAGTGCTTAGGGAGGTGTAGTCACTCTTATATCCAAATGTATCCTACCCGACATGTAGCCTACATTACAACCAATTAAAGTCCTACTTGATCCTAGACTGAATGAGCTCGATTAGTACAGTAGTATACTACGGGCAAGCCTATAGTGCATCTTTTATAGCATATGAATGTTATTTCTAAGAGTGAGTGAATTCTTTCTATTTTGAGTTCCTAATTGTTCTTAAATTTTATTTTGTGTGGAACTACTTTCTTTTTTTGTGTGAGGCACTTGATTCATAAAGGAAAGGTAATGTCAGTGACCTCTATGTTAGAGTAAGTGGGCGAGTTGTGAATAATGCGTGGTACTTGTGAGTCAAATCTTGAGGTGAAGATGTTACGCTTTTGTGCTTAGTCTATATAAAGTGTAGTTTGATTGTTCGGGGACGAGCAATGGTTTAACTGTGGGGTGTTGATGATAGGCTATAATTACGTATTTTAGTCGATTATTAAAGTCTAATTTACTGCACTTTAATTGAGTTTGAGCTTTAATCGCTAGTTTTTAGCACTAATTGTGTGTTTTATGCCTTGTAGGAGTGATTCTGAGCTATGTAGATGTTATGGAATGAATTCAAGTGATTTGAAGCTTTGAAGTCTGAGTAAAAGCCCAAGAAATTAAGCCGGGATTATGTTCGGGGATCAACGGATGATAGTGAAGAACGAACAAAAAATCGAGTAGGCATATTGCGCACTATCTAGTAAAATGCACATAAATTTTCTCTCAAAACTCCATTTGGGCTACACAATATATGGTTGGAAAGCTAATTTATAGGGCTACAACTTTCATATTTTACATTTTCCCAAATTCCAAACAGAACAGGGTGAAAAGTGCACAGCCGTGCATGTCAAGCAGAACACTAGTCAAAATGCACGGTCAATCCGCGGTCGATCAGCGGCCGCGCACGTCTTTCTGAAAAAATTGTCCTTTTTCGCGTAGGAGAAGGTATAATTGTTTGGGCCTGACCCTACTAAAGTCCTCAAAATACCATTTTTATATATATATATATA
>NW_017672558.1:56016-150982 GCF_001879085.1 Nicotiana attenuata
TATATATATGGGAAAATGGTATTTTAAGGACTTTTGACATAATTTAGACCTAAGGAGGCTAAGGAGACCGAGAGATTCAACCTAAGGAGGCAAGAACACACTAGGAGCAAGTCGGAGGATTCTTCTACGAGTTTTTCACTTCCTTCTTCCTATTTCTATTATTGGTTATGAATTCTAGTATTGTAGTTATGCATACTATTATGAATAGCTAATTTGTTATCTAGGGTTTTGATGGAACCTATTGGAGGATGATTTTCATGTTACGCTAACATAGATTTGCCGTAGCTTTTTCTCTATTTGTTCAGCTAAGTTATTATTGTAGTTGGTTGAAGGCTCTTAATCGACTGTGCCTATTTAGTGTGTGTTACTTGGGAGAGAGTGCATATTTAGGTAGTTGTTGAACAACATCACTCCTAACGTATATGAGGGATCAATACAGAGGGTTTAAAGGTGGGATTAGGGATAACGAAACCTTGGTGCGATCCGAGTGAGCCGTACTTAATGCCAGATAGCGTAATTCGTGAGAATATGTCTAGTAAATTGTGGTAGTTACTCGGGAGAGAATCGCAACACTCAGAGCACTCATGATCGGTAGAGAAAACTTAGGCAAATTTATAGAAAACGTAGCGGAAAGGATTCCGACAATAGGGGAAATCATAACTCCAGACCTCCTTAATCTTTTCTCCAATCCTTATCCTTGTTAAATGATAGTTTTACTGCTTTCTAGTATTTGTTAGTTAATTAGATAAAAATAAATATTATAATCTTCATAATTAGGAAATTGTTTGGACTTGTGTTTCTTAGCGATATTGAACATCTGTAGCTAAGCCTTAGTTCTCTGTGGGATTCGACTCCGCACTTGTAAACCGGATTATATTTGCAACGACTGCTTAGTCCTTTTTATAAGGCGTAGTTGGGCGTGATCAGTCGCTACAAGATTAATGTGGAGGAGTACACTCAGAGCTTGCCATCGAATGAGCAAGGCGAGCGACCACCCCTTTCTGACGAAGAAGCGGATATGGTTGGATGTTGTCGGTGGTCCTAAAAAGAGGATAGCATACGGCCTTCCAGAGAAATCATTTCGGCGCTACAAGGCTGGATTACAAGGTATATGGACTTCCGCCCAAGGCGAGGCAATTGATAGGTCGACTATCTCGTCTATGGAAGAGAGGATCGCAAAGCTGACAGTAGAGCTTGAAGAGATAAAGGCTAGAGAACAAAAGAGAGATGAACAATTTGGTACCCTTCAAGTTCACCTAGAAAGGAGGGACCAACAATTTAATCTCCTTCAAGGTCAGCTGGCCAATCTTCTTGCTAGTGGTGTTTTCCCCATTCCCCGGTCTCGTGAGCCTTCCCCATGTGCTAATCCTTCTCATCGTGATCCTTCGAACCATACAGACGATGAAGGTTCTAGGAGTGAAGATGGAGATGATGCTATATAAAACACTCATTGAATGGTGTATATTGCTAAACAAAGTATTGAACTTGACTGTTTTTTAGTTGAGACTAGTTTTGAATGATGATTGTATTGTTGATATTATTTTGTTATTGAACATTTGTATAGTTGTTGTTGTGGCTGGCGTAGTTGTTATGGTTGTTATTAGTTGTTGTTGTTAGATAATGGTTGTTAGTGTTAGTTTATTGTTTTTGTTAGTTAATTATTATTGTTGTTGTTGTTAGTTAATTAATTGTTATTGATTAATTATGGTTGAATGGCAGCAACGTAATGCTGCCATTATAGGATGGATATTGGTTGTAATTGGCAGGTGGTGGCCCAATTTTTACCCAGATTTCCGACTGAAATCGGTCGGAAATTAATTTTTTTGCCCAGAAATTCATAATTTCTGACCGAATTCGGTCGAAAATTATGAATTTATATTTATTTTTTAAAATAAATTAGCAATATATATAATTTACAACTAATTATTTATTTAAATAAAATTATTTTTTAAAAAAAATTCTCCGACCGATTTCGGTCGATATTTGAAATTTAAAAAAATTTAATAGTTACCGACCGAATTCGGTCGGAAATTGAAGGTTGATAGTCAGTCAACGCATTGAAATTTCCGACAGACTTCGGTCGGAAATTTCGGACCGATTTCTGTCGGTACACGTTAGCGACCATCATTTTTCCGATCGATTTCGGTCGATTTTGGTGGATGAAATTACACAGTTTTTTAATAGTGCATGTAAATTTGTGACTCAATCGTGCAAAGAAAAAGAGCAAACGACAACCACAAATCTAAACCCTGAAGTTCTCTCAGAACTGAATATCAATTAATTAATTTTCTTAAAAATGGATACCTATTTTGGGGGAGACCAAATACGCCTCGTGAAACTTTTTTGAAATACAAGAGTCACCAACTAAGTTCGGTCAGGAAAATTACGACATGATTGCTCAATTTTAAAAAAAAAATTCATGCAAAGTAAAAAAGGAATTATGAAACACATTGAAGTGGGGATTTGATTCGATGTAGATTTTACCTAATTATAGTTTTGTACGATTAAATTAAATGATTAAAGTAACCTAGGTGAGAATTTAATTTGAGAAACTTTAGATATACGAGTCTGATGTTGGGGGTTGTCAAATCTAACTTCATCCCCGAATATCTAAAGTTCAAATTGTAAATATAATGCAATATGCCAAAATTTGAAATATTGTTGAAGTTAGGCTTAGCAGTCCCCAACTTCATACCCGTAAAGTTGATGCTTGAAACTTTAGACTTGCAATTTTCAATTTCAGTCTCGTAAACCTATATTTGAGGCGGTTAAATTAATTTTTTTATTTTTTATTTTTATAAATTTCAGTTATTTGTTAAATAGGATCTTAAATATGGCTATTTCTGCACTTCGTTCCTGGGCATGGAAACACCGGGTGCTTTTATAGTTGTTCCTATATACAGAATGATCAATTTAACCACGGCAAGTTCTTTAGACCATGTACAATTAAAACATGATAAGTTTTGTTCAAGACCTAACGTGAAGGAAATCTCTTCGTCTAAGCTGAGAGATACAACAATATAAGAACAATTAAGATTATTAGGCTATATGAGTATGAAACATACCACTTTTTCCTTATTGTCACATAATTACTCCTTTTAATGCACGTTTAAGATAATCCTTTTAACATAATTACTCCTTTTAATGCACTTTTTCCTTATTGTCACATAATCACATAATCACATTCTAGGTTAAACCCTTAAAAAATAATGTTTTGTGAGAAAGAAAGAAAAAAAGCAAACCGATAGACTATATATTTTAGGAAAAAAAATATGTCACCCCCACCCCCACCCCAAAAAAAAAAGTCGTTTTTGGTACCAAATAGATTGGATAATTCAATTCAAAAGTTTGTTTTACGTACATTTAGGGTCACATTAATTTGTTCTTTATCAAAAATCAATAGACCAGAAAGTTAGGTGGTCAAAACAAGTTCTTCAGAATAGTTGATCACTAATAACTAAAAAGAAAGAACGAAGCAAGAATTATTTGGTCTATGGACCTCAACAACAAATATATAAGACTTCAACCACCTCAATTTTGTACGTTCATTTTTTTTTCTTGGCCTTTTTTCTTAATAAATAGTAACTGCTTAGTACTAAGAAATGAAAAGTGTACCAATTAATAACCAAAGGAGATTCATGAATCAATTGATGACATATTTGGTCAATCGGGCGTCCAAGATCTGCACCTTTTAAAAATTAAACTCTTTTAGTTTCCGGAAATTTACATACAAATTTACAAGAAATAAAAATTATCAAATACCTATGATCCACGGAAACAAATTCAAAATTTAGATTGAGTATAATTTTATTATGTATATATTTTTTAAATTTATTTATATGTGTACATATATATGATTCGAATCGAAAACAATAAATTCAGTTAAATATCGCCCTAAATCCGCCTGTGCATTGTTGCTCCATAACGCACACGCAAGTATACGTGGTCGACAAGTAATATAGGATTCTAAGTCCAGATATCGTACCCACAGGGACTTGTGATTAACTATCAACTAAATTAAACTAAGACAATTAATATATTCAAGCGATTTTTAAAGTATGAATATTTAACTAAAACTAATCTAGAATAGTAAACTATGAAATTAAAGGAAACAAGTCTGCAATCTTAGAGATGAATTCAATGGGAGAAAATATTCTAGAGCTATGGGTTAGCTAATAATCCCGTTGAGTTTTCCACTTAAATCGTCCAATTAATTTATCTGGTTTATTGGTTAACAGGGTTAATATTGCTCGTAGCCTTCTCCCGAAGTACAACTCGCCTATTCAAGCTAACATAACGCCTATATTACTATGGAATTAGGATTAACAAGAACGCATTAATAATTCCTGTATAATAACCAAGCAAGGAGATTAGGTATATCCCTATCCTAACCGCAAATCCGTTCCCGATGCTTGAGTTCAAGATCTTGCTCTATTCAATCTTATTTGCAATCTAAAATTCCCTTTCCCGAGTTCATTCCTAAATTCGTAGATAGTATTCAATTGGTGATCAAGAAATCAAATAATTAAGCGCCATGATTGAATAAATAAACCAATATGATAAAATAATAAGAACAATTCAAGCTTCAAACTATAACGTTCATGTAGCACCCACAACTCTAGAACTAATAAACTATGAAACTAAGAGAAGAGAGGAGAAGAAAAACAAGTTAGAAGCCTCCTCCAAGTGTGGTGTGTTCTCCATGGGTCTAAAGTATGTCAAAAGTCCAAAAGTATCCCCCAAAATAACGTTTTACATGTATTTATACCAAGTAGGGTCGGGCAAAGATGAAATCTCATTTTCCCAGCCGAAATAGGAAAACTTGCAAACTTATTATTTTTCATGCGTCGCACTGTGCGTCGCACTAATGCTTTTTCTTGTCAGAACACAAGAAATCCAGTCCCTGAACTTTGGAAATTTCTGACAAAAAATTGCGCTAATGCGTCGCATAGTGCCTCGAACTAGTGCATTTCTTCAGCAATTGCTTCTTTCTTGAATTTTGACGTCCAGAATTGATCCTCATCCCCCGAACACGATCCCGGCTTAATCTCTTGAGCTTTTACTCAGACTTTAAAGCTCCAAATAGCTCGAATTAGTTTCACAACATCTACTGTGACGACCCGACCGGTCGTCTCATGAGTTACCGCTCCGTTTCCCCCATTTCTGCTTCTTTATGCTTTGTTTTCCGTATTTTGGTGGTATCGGGTTGGTCGGATTGGATTCGGATTGGTTTTGGTGAAGTTTGAGACACTTAGTCTCTTTTAAGGAAGTTTAAGTTGGAAAAATCAACCAGATGTTGACTTAAGTGTTAGAGGGCTCGGATGTGAGTTCCGATGGTTCGGTTAGCTTCGGGAGGTGATTTATGGCTTAGTAGTGTGATCAGAATGGGTTTTGGAGGTTTGGAGTAGATTTAGGCTTGAATTGGCGAAGTTGATATTTTGGCGATTTCCGGTTGATAGGCGAAATTTTGATATAGGGGTCGGAATGGAATTCCGAGAGTTGCAGTAGCTTCGTTATGCGATTTGGGATGTATGTGCAAAATTTCAGGTTATTCGGACGTGGTTTGGTTGGGTTTTTGATCAAAAGCGGAATTCGGAAGATTTTTAGAAACTTAGGCTTGAATCCGAGGTGTTTTGGTTGATTTAGTGTTGTTTGAAGTGTTTTGATGAGTGGAACAAGTTAGAATAAGGTATTGGGATATGTTTGTGCTTTTGGTTGAGGTCCCGGGGGCCTCGAGGTGATTTCGAAGGGTTAACGCAGAAAAATTGGATTGTGTTGCAGCTGCTGAAGTTGCTGCTTCTGATATTTTCGCACCTGCGGTTTGGGGACCGCAGGTGCGGCGTCGCATATGCGATGGGATGGCCGCAGATGCGAAAGGGACTGGGCAGAACATATAAGTTATTTCATTACGCGAGTTTGAGCTATTCCACCATTTTTAACTTCGGCTTGAGAGCTTTTGGACGAATTGGAAGAGGGATTTCAAGGGCAATGCGTTAAGGTAAGGATTTTGGACCTAAAACACAATTCTATAGTAGTATTTCATGAATTTAGGGCTGTAATTAAAGGAGTTAAAGGGCAAAAATGGAGGTTTAGGGCTTGAGTTTAAGAGGCCTTTTAATGGAGATTTGAGGGGTCATTTTGACTCCGATTTTAGTATTTTTGATATGTATGAACTCGTGGGGAGATAAGGAACCCGTTGGTGTGAAAATTTCTGAATTTCAAGACGTGGGCCCGGGCGTCGGGTTTTGGTAATTTTGGGATTTGTGCCCTTTATTGATTGTTTTCGCTTGGGCTTTGTTCCCTTGGCATATTTTGACGTCCTCGTTCTGGTTTTGGATAGATTCGACGCGCGTGGAGGCCAATTCGAGGGGCAAAGGCGTCGCGAGCTAGAGATTTAGCCGGTTCGAGGTGAGTAATGATTGTAAATGATGTCCTGAGGGTTTGAAACCCCGGATTTCACATCGTAGTGCTATGTTGAGGTGAGACGCACGCTTGTTGACGAGCGTGGGGTCGTACACTATTGGGGATTGTGACTTGGTCCGTCCGGGTTGATGATTATACCGCGTATTTGACTGAAACTTATTTGCTATCATTATGATTTGGGCTGAATGCCATATTTGGACTTCGTGCCAACTATTTGAACCCTTCGGGGCTTTTTATTGATATTTCCTCACTGTTTTGACTTACTACTTGAACTCAGTCATGTTATTTTCCACTGTTTTACTACTCAGCCATTTTACTCAGTTTTGAGACTTAAATGATATTTTAAATGATGTTTTGGGCTGAGAAACACTATTTTACTATTGCCCGAGGGGCTTGTGAGTATTTTTGACTGAGTAAGGCCGAGGGCCTATGTTGTGAGGAAACACTGATACTGATTTGAGGCCGAGGGCCTGAGATATGTACGCCACGAGATGGCTTGATTGATATGAGGCCGAGGGCCTAGATTTGATGCCACGAGATGGCTTGTTATTGCGCTTGGGCCATAAGGGGCCCCTCCAGGAGTCTGCACACCCCTAGTAAGCGCGGGTACCCATTGTGATGTGAGTTTGAGCCCGAGGGGCTGTTATTGTCCTGAGATGTTGCCCGAGTGGCGGATGTGGTGATACTGTGCCCGAGGGGCGAGCTTCTATTTATTTACTGTACCTTAATTGTCTTTCAATTACTTGTTTACTTGTTGAAAGAGGATTTTACTTGTCTTTTCACTGGTTTACTGCTTTTAAATGATTTTACTGCTTCATTATAGAATGCCTTGTGCCTTGCGTGTTTTCTTACTTTCAGTCATTATTTACATTTGTTACTCACTGACTTGGAGTACTCACTTTACTCCCTGCACCCTGTGTGCAGATTCGGGCGCATCTGGTCCCGCTCCCGAGTACTGATTCCTCCAGATTCAGGTGGGCTTTCGGAGATTACGAGGTAGTTGTTTCCGTCCGCAACCCCGTGTGTCTACTCCTTTATCGTCTCTATTTCCTTTCGGACATTGTACTAGCTATGGATTTATCAGAATTCTATTATGACTTTTAGATGCTCATGACTAGTGAAACCCCGGTTAGGGCTGTGTATGGGTGATTCTTCCGCGTATTTATGTTATTTTCGACTATTTCGGATTTATTTTATCATGTTTAAACTGTTCTTAAATGCTTATCTGTTGAGAATTGGAAATGGGAAGTGTCGGCTGGCCTTGTCTTCATGAGAGGCGCCATCACAACCGGGTTCGGGGTTAGGGTCGTGACAAGTTGGTATCAGAGCCTAGGTTACATAGGTCTCACGAGTCATGAGCAGGTTTAGTAGAGTCCCGCGGATCGGTACGGCAACTTCTGTATTTATCCTCGAGAGGCTGCAGAACCTTTAGGAAAACTTCACATTCTTGAACTTCTTGTCGTGCGAATTTGTTGATCCGAGTACTAAACTTCTGTTGTTCCATTCTCCCACAGATGGTGAGGACACGCGCTACCGGACAGGATGGACGACCACCAGTGCCACCAGCTGCGGCCACTAGAGGACGAGGACGCGGCCGTGGCCGTGGCCGTGGTAGAGGCAGAGCAGCGAGGGCAGCACCTGCAGATCCACCAGCTGCCCCAGTTCAGGACCAGGTCCCAGCTGTGGACCCTCCAGCAGCACCAGCTGTACCTATTGTGATTCCGCGTCTTCAGGAGGCCTTGGCTAAGATCTTATCAGTTTGCACTGGCCTAGCTCAGGCGGTTTCAGCCACTACAACCGCAGCTACTTCACAGGCCGGGAGAGGCAGTCAGACTCTCGCCGCGCGCACACCTGAACAAGTCGTGCAGGGACTTTAGACGCCGGGGCACATCCAGCCCAGCGGGTCGTAGCTGCTCAGGACTATGTAGTTCCTGTCATGCCAGAGGATGAACAGCATAAGTTGGAGATATTTGGGAGACTTCAGCCTCCGACCTTCAGCAGAGCAGAGGGCGAGGATGCCTAGGGCTTTTTGGACAAGTGTCAGAGGATGCTTCGCACAACCGGTATTCTGGAGACCAGCGGGGTCGCTTTCACTACCTATTAGTTTTCAGGACCTGCTTTTACTTGGTGGTTGGATTTTGAGAGCCGTAGGCCTATTGGTGCAGCACCCCTTTCCTGGCAGCAGTTCTCCGTTCTCTTTTTGGAGAAGTATGTGCCGTAGTCTCGCAGAGAGGAGCTGCGTAGACAGTTTGAGTGGTTGTGTCAGGGGGAGATGACCGTGTTACAGTATGAGTTGAGGTTCTCTGAGTTGGCTCGTCATGCCATCTGGTTGGTCCCGACAGATCGAGAGAGGATCAGGAGGCTTGTCAATGGTCTTACTTATCAGCTCCGTATCCTTATGACCAGGGAGAGGGTGACCGGTGCTACATTCGAGAAGGTTGTGGATATTGCCAAGGAGATTGAGTCTGTCCGTCGCCAGGAGCGAGAGGAGAGGGAGGCCAAGAGGCCTCGCGGATCTGGTAGCTACAGTGGTAGTCCTTCGAGGGGCCAGTTTTAGCACGGCAGAGGCCGACAGTTCCATCATGGTCACTCTGATCGCTCAGGTTATCGAGGAGTGTTATCGGGTCATGGTTCCCACAGTTCACATCAGGTCCATTCTTCACTTAGTGCCCTCCCAACTCAGAGCTCATCCCGTGCTCCATCTGTTTAGGGCTCTTCTACGCCGAGTGCATATGCTAGTCACTCCAGTGCGAGGTGTTCCCATCAGTCCCCTTCTCTAGCACCTAGGAGTTGTTACGAGTGTGGCGAGATGGGCCATATGTGGAGGCAGTGTCCCCGCCGTGTTGCTAGTTCATCCCAGCAGAGGGGTGAGTCATCAACTTCAGCACCAGTTGCTCCACCACCACCCGCCCAGCAAGCTAGGGGTGGGGATCAGTCAGCCAGGGGTCGCCCCAGAGGGGGAGGTCGATCAGGGGGCGGTCAGGCCCGTTTCTATGCTCTTCCAGGCAGACCCAATGCCATTGCTTCTGATGCTGTCATTACAGGTATTATTTCAGTCTGCCACAGAGATGCCTCTGTATTATTTGATCCTGGTTCCACCTATTCTTATGTGTCATCATACTTTGCCCGCTATTTGGGTACTCCTCATGGGTTTCTTGCTTTACCTGTTCATGTATCTACCCCGGTGGGCGATACTGTTGTTGTAGACCGTGTGTACCGATCGTTTATGGTGACTATTGGGGGTCTGGAGACCCGAGTTGATCTTTTATTATTAAGTATGGTGGATTTCGATGTCATTCTGGGCATGGATTGGCTATCTCCGTGTCGCGCTATTCTGGATTGACATGCCAAGACAGTCACATTGGCTATACCGGGTGTGCCACGGATTGAGTGGCGAAGTGTGACTGATTATGTTCCTAGCAGAGTGATCTCTTTCTTGAAAGCCCAACGTATGGTTGGGAAGGGTTGTCTTTCGTATCTTGCCTTTGTGAGGGATGTTGGAGCTGAGACTCCCAGTATTGATTCTGTCCCAGTTGTGAGGGATTTCCCTGATGTATTTCCTGCAGACCTGCCGGGCATGCCACCGGACAGGGATATTGATTTTGGTATTGACCTGGTGCCGGGCACTCAGCCCATCTATTTTCGTTAAAAATTTTCGTTTTTAGCTTGGTATTTAGGCTCGTAGACTTTTGTTTTGGTTTTGGCGTTGTCAATAAGCCCTTGGTTTTCTTAATGCCACGATTCTTTCCAAGGGTAGAGTGTTGTGCGAACCGGGTGGCTCTTCCCAATGATGGATGGCGTGACAACCTTCTTAAGGGTTTGAGTCCGTTTTTGATTTTTTTTCTTTTGATTTTGCGTAGTTAAGGGTACCTCAGGCAAAGCTTCACTTGGGCCTAACACATTTGCCTTTGATCCCATGGTCAAAGACATAATGTTGTGCTTAGGATGGTGAAAGTCGTGGCCTTGAGACTCTTGTGTTGACCAAACAATCATCATGTGGTCTTGTTGAACCATTGTGCGCTTGAATCGTAACTGAGGTCGTTGTGGGCCCTCGACTCGATGTCTTTAGCAATCCTTGAGGGTGTGTGGTGAGAATTAGAATTGTGAGTCCAAGTCCCGTGTCGATGGTCTAGAACTTGCCCCGAATGTTTGTTGAGGCGAAATCCTAGGTGAAAATTGACTTGAGAAGTGATTATAGGCTCTCCTTGATCCAAATGCTAAGTTGAATAACTCCATAGCCTACCAATGAAATGATTCCCTAGTTAACCCTTTTGAGCCTTAAACTTCCTTCTTTCAAGAACCAAAACTACAAGCCTATACCCGTTTTTAATGAGACCCTCTCTTGGCACCCACATCTTCCCTTGGGTAAATGACAAATGTCTAAGTTTGGGTGGAGAGGCAAGAAAGGAAACAATGTGGTAAAAGGTACAAAAGCAAAAGAAATGAAAGGCAATGGAAAAGGAAGAAAAGACAAGACAAAAAAGAAAGACCAAATTGAATAAGGTCAAAAAAAGGGGATTCAAAGAAAACAAAGGTGAAAAAGGGAGTGGAAAAAAGTAGAAAAAGGAGAAATGTGTTGAATTGCATAAGAAAGAGTGACAGTGTGTCTCTCTAACCCCTTGAAAAAGAAGTAAATACTCAAATGAGTCAAGGAAGTGTGCCAAAATGAATCAAAAGAAGTGCATAAGGGAAGATTGAACCCACTTGAACACAAACACGTCCTATCCTTGCCCAAAAGCCTTTACAATGACTCCACAAAAGCCCTATATGATCTTGATTTGAACGGAACCTACATTAGTGGATACTTACATAAGGGGCAAGCATATGGTACCTAGAGCCGGATCTGTGACCTTCTTTTTGAGAGAATTGAGTGAAAATCCCATCAACCTCGGTTTGTGTGTCACTACCCTAAAAGGTGAGGTTCGCTTAGGGAGAGTTGAGGATGTTTGAGTTTGGGTTCCACAATGACCAAGGTATTTGAGAAAAGCTCTTTGATGAAATGTGTCAACCCTTGATGCTCTTGTGGCACACTTGATCCATAGTTTTCAAAAGCCTAAAATGTGTTAATGATGCATTCGTATTGAGGGCAATTGTTAGTCCCAATTGATTCTTGTTGAGGTACTTTAGGATAGCTGGAAATTCTTGAATTGCTCTTTTGGGGTAGGTCTTATTTTGTTTGCTTGAGGACAAGCAAAGGTTTAAGTTTGGGGGAGTTGATAAATTAGGATTTTAACATGATTATACCCCTACTTGCTACTGCTTTTGTTATGAATTACCACAAAATAATCCCAAAATCCTTACAAGTTGCGCTTGATTGCAGGTTTGAACGACAAGATGACAAATGTCAAAGATCGGCTCAAAACGGAGTGAAACCTGCCAAGTGTCAAAGACAAATTGAAGTGGGGAACAAGAAGACCTAGCGCAGACCGCACTGTTTTGCCACGCGGCCGCGCTAGGAGATTCAGAGACTGGTTCATTCAAGGGCAATCTGCGCGGTCCGCGCTCCTTTTTACGTGGTCCGCGTAGATGAGATTCAGAGAGATGGTGTTTTTGCCAATGTACTGCCACGCGGCCACGCTCCATTTATACGCGGTTCGCGCCCGTCCTGAAACGCGGCCGCGCTACATTTCTGTGCGGTCCGCGGTCCCAACTTCAGAGAACAGAGTTCAAGAGTCCAAGAGCTAACGCGACCGCGCTCCCTTTTTGCGCGGTCCGCGCCTACCCTGCAGGGGCATTTTTGTCCAGATTTTCTAGCTCGGTATAAATAGATCTTTTTGACATTTTTAGGTCATGTTTTAGCTGCTGAACGAGAGCTGCGCTCGTGAGAAGTATTTTGTAGCCTATTTTGGCAATTTTACTCTTGAATATCATAGATTTTAAGTAGTAATCAATTATTATGTTCATTTCATCATCTATTTCTACTGTTTCTACTTTAATTATGTCTAGCTAAACCCATTAGCTAGGGTTGTGGCTCAACCCTAGTGTGGGTAGTTAATGGGTGTTGCATCCTAGGGTGAGATTGAGCTTGAGTATTTGTTATTTGGATTGATTTTGTGTTTCAATCTAGAATTTGTGGTTGCAAACATGAATTCAAGCTTAGTGGGTCTAACTCTTCTTGAGAGAGAGAGTCATATGACCCTAAAAGTTAACCCAACATGGAATTGGGATGGACCCATGAGAATGGTAGTCCCAATTAACGGGTTAAACCTCGAAAGAGTAATTACCCTACTTGAGCCCTAGTTGCCCGGTCTAATTGGCCTACCTAATTGGTCTCGAGAGAGTCAATTGGGCAAAATTGTTCTCTCTACCGAGAGGTGTGAGAACGAGTGCAATTGTACAACGGCTATAGCACTAAACCCAGATTTATCAATCTCCCCTTAGTAGCTTCTACCCGTTAGCTAGCTACCTAGGTAGTGTCACAACCCTAGTGCCTTTTTCCTATATCAAGCACAACTTAGCAATATTTCCTTAGCATAATTTAGCTTTAATCTTTTAGATTGCAATAGTAGTTTTAAATATAAAACCCCCTAAAAATGTTAGGTGTGCAATTTGAAGTACGAACGCAATTCTAAACTAAGCAGGCAATACAACTCCATTCCAAGCTCCCTGTGGAAATTCGACCCCGATCTACTATTCGGGTATTAGTTATTGCTACCCACTCTTCCTACCATTGTGTAGTGTTGAGACGGCCGCGATCAGTACGCCTACCACGTGATATTATGAAATGGGATCGAGTGATACGCCTACCACGTGATATTATGAGAAAAGGGATCGAGTTGCACGCCTGCAACGAGAGGAAATTGAAACAAGTGAAAGTGGTTTGTCTTCCCTTATTCTGTGTTAGAAGAAATCAGATGTAGTTTCTTTTGTTATTCCTGATATTCCGTTTTATCTGCTACCCCATAAGCATGTTCCCCTCCCAGTTTTAATTGTTTACTTTCTGCTATTATTTTGTTGTACTTGTATATATATCTGCACAGGTTTATCTGGTAGTCTGGTCTAGCCTCGTCACTACTTTGCCGGGGTTAGGCCAGACACTTACCAACACATGGAGTCGGTTGTGCTGATGCTACACTCTGTGCATCTTTTTGCACAGATCCAGGTGTTGGAGCAGCATTTGAGTAGCAGTAGCATTCTGGGAGCGAGCTTTCAGTCCAGGGACATTCGAGGTAGCCCTGCTGACGTCCGCAGGCCCGGAGTCCCTTTCTATTTTATTCAGTTTGTTATCATTTGTACCGAAGCAGACAGTTCTATGTTTCATTCAAACCTTGTATTTAGTATTCTCTAGTCGTTCGTGAGTATTGTGACACCAGTCTTGGGTAGAGGATTTTGTTAAACTTCCGCATTTCTTCCGGTTAATTATATTTGAGACTTCCGCTTTATCATATTATGTTTTGTTTTCATTAAATGGACAATAATTGCTAAAAGAAGTAAATTGAGTTGGCTTGCCTAGCTCCTATTAGTAGGCGCCATCACGACTCCCGAGGGTGGGAAATCCGGGTCGTGACAAGTTGGTATCAGAGCACTAGGTTACATAGGTCTCACAACTCACGGACAAACTCGGTCGAGTCTGAGGGATTGGAACGGAGACGTCTGTATTTATCCCCAGAGGCTACAGAGTTAGGAAAGTTTCACATTTGTTCTTTCTTGTCGTGCGGTTCTATTTCTCAAGTACCGATTGAATTTCTACTCTATTCTTTCGTAGATGGCGAGAACATGTGCTTCCTCTTCTACTGCGCAGCAGCCCGAGCCCCGAGCAGCAGCCCCAGAGGTGGAGCCTCGGATTGGTTATGACGAGGAGATCTCAGCTCCAGCAGCTCCGGTGGGCCCAGCTCAGGTCCCAGAGGGATTCATAGCCACCCCAGTTCTTCAGGACGCTTTGTGGAGAGCGTCATTCGAGCGGGTTTACTTCCAGGAGTTCAGCCAGCGGAGGCAGGTCAACCGGGTACAGTGGCTCAGGCCGGGAGTGAGATCACTTTTCAGGAGGCGGTCGATGTGGGCCGTATAGTTGAGAGGGTTTTGCCACAGGGAGGTGGTCATGGGTCGGATAAGAGGCCACGTCGTGCAGGCAAATTCAGTGGTACCTCGTCTAGAGGTAGAGGTTCTTATGGTAGAGGCCATCCTCTTAGGCCCTTTCAGTCAGCTCTCCAGGTCGCTCATGGTACATCAGGTGGTCATTCAGGTCGACAGGGTCAGCCTCAGTTGCCTCAGCTGCAGCGTTCGTGTAGATGTTATGAGTGTGGTGAGTATGGTCACAATAGGAGGGCTTGCCCGAGGTTGAGGGGTGCTCAGTCGCGGCAGATGAGGTCTTGCCATGCTTGTGGTGATCCGAGGCACATTGTCAGATTTTGCCCTCGAGCTTTGAGCAGCTCTCAGCATCAGAGTTCTCGTACTGGGATTCGGGAACCAGAGGTTCCTTAGTCTGCCCAGCCAGTTAGAGGCGGTGGCAGAGGTGTTAGAGGTGGAGGTAGAGGTCATAGAGGTGGAGTTCAGGTCGCCAGAGTTAGAGGCCAGCCAGCAGCCAGGCCAGAGGCTGAGTCTTCAGATGCAGACATTACAGGTACCATTCTGATTCGTATTAGAGATGCTTCAATGCTATTTGACCTTGGGTCTACGTATTCGTACGTGTCGTCTTATTTTTGTACCATACTTGGTCATGCCTAGTGATGCTTTGAGTATTCCTGTTCATGTATCTACACCAGTGGATGATTCTATAGTGGTCGACCGAGTGCATCGTTCCTGTGTGGTAGTGTTTGAGGGGCTTGAGACCCGTGATGACTTATTGCTCTTGGACATGGTGGATTTCGACGTTATATTAGGGATGTTGATTTTTGTATTGATCTGGCTCCGGGCACCCAGCCCATTTCCATTCTGCCGTATCGCATGGACCCGCCAGAGTTGAAAGAGCTAAAGGATCAGTAGCAGGATTTGCTTGAGAAGGGTTTCATTAGACCCAGCGTTTCGCCTTGGGGCACGCCAGTGTTATTTGTCAAGGAGAAGGACGGATCGATGAAGACGTGTATAGATTACCGGCAATTGAACAAAGTGACGATTAAGAACAAGTATCCACTGCCGAGGATTGACGATTTGTTCGACCAGCTTCAGGGTGCAAGGGTATTTTCAAAGATAGACTTGAGATCTGGCTACCACCAGCTGAGGATTAGGGCATCCGATGTCCCTAAGACAGCATTCCGCACTCGTTATGGGCATTATGAGTTTTTGGTCATGTCATTTGGGTTGACCAATGCCCCAGCAGCATTTATGGAGTTGATGAACCGAGTGTTCAGGCCATATTTGGACATGTTCGTGATAGTCTTTATTGATGATATTTTGGTGTACTCCCGCAGCCAGGAGGAGCACGAGCAGCACCTTAGGGTGGTTCTTCAGACTCTAAGGGATAGTCAGTTATATGCCAAGTTCTCCAAGTGTGAGTTCTGGTTGAGTTCGGTTGGATTTCTGGGTCACGTTGTATTAGCAGAGGGTATTCAGATGGACCCGAAGAAGATAGAGGCGGTCAAGAACTGGCCTCGACCAGCATCAGCTACAGAGATTCGGTGTTTCTTGGGGTTAGCGGGCTACTATCGTCGGTTCGTGGAGGGGTTTTCATCTATCACAGCCCCGATGACCAGATTGACCCAGAAGGGTGCCCAGTTCAGATGGTCAGATGAGTGTGAGGCGAGCTTTCAGAAGCTCGAGGCAGCTCTGACTACGGCACCGGTATTGGTTTTGCCCACAGGTTCATGGCCATATACAGTCTATTGTGATGCTTCCCGTATTGGGCTTGGTGCAGTATTGATGCAGGATGGCAGAGTCATAGCTTATGCTTCGAGGCAATTGAAGATCCACGAGAAGAATTATCCGGTTGATGATCTAGAGTTGGCAGCCATTATTCATGCTTTGAAGATTTGGAGGCATTACCTATATGGTGTGACGTGTGAGGTGTACACTGATCACAAGAGTCTTCAGTACTTGTTCAAGCAAAAGGAGTTGAATTTGAGGCAGAGGAGGTGGTTGGAGTTATTGAAAGATTATGATGTTCTATCTTGTACCACCCGGGGAGAGCCAATATGGTGGCCGATGCATTGAGTAGGAAGTCCACCAGCATGGGTAGTCTTGCTTATATACCGGCCGGCCAGAGGCCGCTTGCTTTGGATATTCAGGCCTTGGCCAATCGATTTGTGAGGTTGGATATTTCTGAGCCCAGTAGAGTGTTAGCTTGCAGGGTTGCTCGTTCTTCATTATTGGAGCGTATCCGTGATCGGCAGTTTGATGATCCCCATTTGTGTGTCCTGAGAGACACGGTGCAGCGTGGAGGTTCCACGAAGGTGACCTTAGATGATGATGGTATTTTGAGATTGCAGGGGCGAGTTTGTGTGCCCAATGTTGATGGGATTCGAGAGTTGATCTTAGCGGAGGCCCATAGTTCTCGGTATTCTATTCACCCGGGCGCCGCGAAGATGTATCAGGACTTGCGGCAGCATTATTGGTGGCGTAGGATGAAGAAAGATATTGTTGCATATGTGGATCGATGTTTGAACTGTCTGCAGGTTAAGTATGAGCATCAGAGGCCTGGTGGTTTGTTTCAGAGGATTGAGCTTCCGGAGTGGAAATGGGAGAGTATTACCATGGATTTCGTTACCGGACTTCCGTTTACTCGGAAGAAGTTCGACGCGATATGGGTTATTGTTGATAGGCTGACCAAGTCAGCACATTTCATTCCTGTGGCAGTCTCCTATTCATCTGAGAGGTTAGCTGAGATTTATATCCGGGAGATTGTTCGCCTTCATGGTGTGCCGGTATCTATCATTTCGGACCGGGGTACGCAGTTTACCTCACGTTTCTGGGGTGCAATTCAGCGAGAGTTGGGCACACGGGTTGAGTTGAGCATAGCGTTTCACCCTCAGACGGACGGTCAGTCCGAGCGGACTATTCAGATTTTGGAGGATATGCTCCGAGCCTGTGTCATTGATTTTGGAGGCTCGTGGGACCAGTTTTTGCCCTTAGCAGAGTTCACCTACAACAACAGCTACCAGTCCAGCATTCAGATGGCTCCATATGAGGCGTTGTATGGTAGGCGATGTCGGTCTCCAGTGGGATGGTTTGAGCCGGGAGAGGCTCGGTTATTGGGTACCGTCTAGTTCAGGAGGCCTTGGATAAGGTCAAGATCATTCAGGACAGGCTTCGTTCGGCTTAGTCGCGGCAAAAGAGTTATGCGGATCGTAAGGTTCGGGATGTAGCTTTCATGGTTGGTGAGCGGGTCTTGCTCCGAGTGTCGCCTATGAAGGGCGTGATGAGATTTGGGAAGAAGGGCAAGCTTAGCCCCAGGTTCATTGGTCCATTTGAGATTCTCGATCGTGTGGGAGAGGTGGCTTATAGGCTTGCCATGCCGCCTAGCTTGTCAGCCATGCATCCAGTGTTTCATGTGTCCATGCTTCGGAGGTATCTCGGCGATCCAGCTCTCGTATTAGATTTCAGCACTGTCCAGTTGGGCAAGGATCTGTCTTATGAAGAGGAGCCGGTAACTATTCTAGACCGGCAGGTTCGACAGTTGAGGTCGAAGAGTTTTCCCTCAGTGCGTGTTCAGTGGAGAGGTCAGCCTCCTGAGGCATCGACCTGGGAGTCCGAGTCTGATATGCGGAGCTGTTATCCTCATCTATTTCCCGACTCAGGTACTTCTTTCTTTTGTCCGTTCGAGGATGAACGGTTGTTTTAGAGGTGGAGAATGTGACGACCCAAAGGGTCATCACCTATTTTCTCTTTCATTCCGTGCTTTCAAGGCCTTGAAAACCTCTTTTTTACTTGCCTCAATTTGCGTGCACAGTCCGGGTGCGTAGCCGCAAAGCTTAAATATGAATTCTGTGTAAAAATTGATGAATTTTGATATTAATATGATTAAGTTGACTTTGGTCAATATTTTGAGTAAACGGACCCGGACCCGTGATTTGATGGTCCCGGAGGGTCCGTAGAAAAATATGGGACTCGGGCATATGCCCGGAGTCGAATTCCGAGGTCTAGAGCCCGAGAAATGAATTTTTCTGTGAAATTATTAATGAAAATTGATTAAAAGACTGTGGTATCGGGCTCGTATTTTGGTTCCGACGCCCGGTACAAGTCTTATATATGGTTTAAGCGCTTTCTGTGAAATTTGGTTGAAATCGGACGTCATTTGACGTGTTTCGGACCTAAATATCAAAGATTTGAAGCTTATGAAGTTAGAATGAAAAATGAAGATTTTTAGGTTTGATTAATTGATTTTGGTGTTGTTTTGGCGATTTGATCGCACGGTTAAGTTCGTATGAGGTTGTTTAGTTAGTGTGTGAGTTTGGTTAGGAGCCCCGAGGGCTCGGGAGTGTTTCGGAGGTGTTCCGGGGTGTTTTGAACTTAGGAGATTGTAGCAGATTTTCTGCAATTTTTGCACAGCTTTTTCCTTCTTCACGATCGCGGCCTTCAGCCCGCGTTCGCGTACCTTTGGGCTTTCCCTTCTTCGCGTTCGCGGCTCAGTCCCCCGTTCGCGTAGCTTTAATCCTCCCTTCATCGCGTTCGCGAACCCCGTATCGCGTTCGCATAGACCAAACTCCGGACCCCAGCACTTTTCTTCTACGCGTTCACGTTTGCCTCCACGCGATCGCGATGGCTTGCCCAGCTTACCCTTCACGAACGCGGCCCCCTTCCCGCGAACGCGAAGGGCATGTTTGCCCAGTGATTTTTAAAGTTCAAAAACAGAACAGTGACGAGTTTATTCCTAATTTTCTCACGAGCTCTCTTCCTCCCCAAGCTCTAGGACTCCATTGAAGCCCCCATCCTTCAAGACCACTTGAGTAAGTAATTTCCCACTCATTTCTTTCACTTTTCCTTCATTAATTAGTAAGTTTCTAAGCCTAAATCATATAATCTAGGGTTGAAATTGGGGAAAATGGGTAGAGTTAGGGCTTTTCAATTTTCTTTGATTTAGACCTCGTTTTGGGGTCGAATTTGAAAACAAATTGTATATCCGGGCTCGTGCGGGAATGGGTGATACGAATTTGGTCCGAACCTCGTGTTTTGACCAAGCGGGCCCGGGGTCGATTTTTGGAATTTTGGGAAGAAGGCTTAGAAAACTATATTTAGGCATTGGGTTTGATTTGTTTAGCTTATATCAATGTTGTAAGGTCGTTATTTCATAGATTTGATTGAGTTGGAGCTGAATTCGAGAGGGAAAGCGGTCGTTGTGGATTGATTTAGCCGTGGAAGTTGAGGTAAGTGTTTGGTCTAACTTTGGCTTGAGGGAATAGGAGTAGAGTCTTATTTGCTAGCTGCTATTTGTCGAGTACGGTGTATAGGCATGGTGACGAGTATCTATACACTGGTGTCGAGCATGACCTTGAGTCCTGAATTGCTATGTTATCGAGTTCTTAATTATTGTTTATGAGGACTTCGTTGGAAATCTTTAACACTGAACCGGTAATTGATGAGACTGAGTATTGATTTAATTGTGTTAAGTAGAAATTGAGTAAGTTTGGTTATAGCTGGATCTCCCTTGCCGGGATAGTTTATTATATTATCTTGTTCCCTTGCCGGAATAGTTTATTATATTATCTTGTTTCCTTGCCGGAATAGTTTATTATATTATCTTTCTCCCTTGCCGGGATTATTTTGTGCATTGCGTTGAAAGAAATGGGATCGTGTGGCACGCCGACCACGAGATATTATGAAATGGGATCGTGTGGCACACCGAACACGAGATATTATGAAATGGGATCGTGTGGCACGCCGACCACGAGATATTATGAAGTGGGAGCGAGTGGTACGCCTACCACGTGATACTATGAAATGGGAGCGAATGGTACGCCTACCACGTGATACTATGAAATGGGAGCGAGTGGTACGCCTACCACGTGATACTATGAAATGGGAGCGAGTGGTACACCTACCACGTGATACTATGAAATAGGAGCGAGTGGTACGTCTACCACGTGATATTATGAAATGGGAGCGAGTGGTACGCCTACCACGTGATATTATGAAATGGGATCGAGTGGTACGCCTACCACATGATATTATGAGAAATGGGATCGAGTTGCACGCCTGCAACGAGAGGAAATTGAAACAAGTGAAAGTGGTTTGTCTTCCCTTATTCTGTGTTAGAAGAAATCAGATGTAGTTTCTTTTGTTATTCCTGATATTCAGTTTTATATGCTACCCTATAAGCATGTTCCCCTCCCAGTTTTAATTGTTTACTTTCCGCTATTATTTTGTTGTACTTGTATATATATCTGCACAGGTTTATCTGGTAGTCTGGTCTAGCCTCGTCACTACTTCGCCGGGGTTAGGCCAGGCACTTACCAGCACATGGGGTCGGTTGTGCTGATGCTACACTCTGTGCATCTTTTTGCACAGATCCAGGTGTTGGAGCAGCATTTGAGTAGCGGTAGCATTCTGGGAGCGAGCTTTCAGTCCAGGGACATTCGAGGTAGCCCTGCTGACGTCCGCAGGCCCGGAGTCCCTTTCTATTTTATTCAGTTTCTTATCATTTGTACCGAAGCAGATAGTTCTATGTTTCATTCAAACCTTGTATTTAGTATTCTCTAGTCGTTCGTGAGTATTGTGACACCAGTCTTGGGTAGAGGATTTTGTTAAACTTCCGCATTTCTTCCGGTTAATTATATTTGAGACTTCCGCTTTATCATATTATGTTTTATTTTCATTAAATGGACAGTAATTGCTAAAAGAAGTAAATTGAGTTGGATTGCCTAGCTCCTATTAGTAGGCGCCATCACGACTCCCGAGGGTGGGAAATCCGGGTCGTGACATTCTAGTAAATTGTGGTAATTACTCGGGAGAGGGATACGATAGTCAGAGTGCTCATGATCGGTAGAGAAGACTTAGGCAAATTTATAGAAAACGTAGCGGAAAGGATTCCGACAATAGTGGAAATCATAACTCTAGACCTCCTTAATCTTTTCTCCAACCCTTATCCTTGTTAATTGATAGTTTTACTGCTTTCTAGTATTTGTTAGTTAATTAGATAAAAATAAATATTATAATCTTTATAATTAAGAAATTGTTTGCACTTTTGTTTCTTAGCAACAGGAGTGGCAAACGGGCGGGTCGTGTCGGATATGGTTCGGGTCGAAAACGGATAATGAAAAAACGGATCAATTATCCGACACGATCCATATTTAATACGGATAAAAAACGGATTAACCGGCGGATAATATGGGTTACCCATATTATCCATGACTTCTTGTATAGGATCACTTTTGGGAGAATTCTTAGTCTCCCTAACTTGAGGAACCCCCAATTTGAGGCTTTACAAATGTAAAAGTTAGACCTATTGGTTAACCATTACTTATCTATTTTTCTAAATGGATAATATGGTTCTTATCCATATTTGACCCGTTTTGAAAAAGTTCATTATCCAACCATTTTTTAGTGGATAATATGGGTGGTTAACTGTTTTCTTTGAACCATTTTGCCACCCCTACTTAGTGATATTGAACAATTGTAGCTAAGCCTTAGTTCTCTGTGGGATTCGACTCCGGATTTGTAAATCGGATTATATTTGCAACGACCGCTTAATCCTTTTTATAAGGCATAGTTGGGCGTGATAAGTGAGAAATGTGAACTCCTAATAACATATAATTTCTAACATTTTCTTGCTTACTGTAAGTCACTCCAACTTATTTAGAGAACGACCAAAAAAAGAAAACAATATAATTATAGATATTTCCCTTCCACAATCAATTCAAAGTACGTCACTTATTTCCTAAAAAATATTGGACCTCGTTTTCATTCCTTTGTTTGATTCTATTAAGATGCAGCAAAGCTTTATCTATCATTCTTCCATCATTTACCTATCCCTTATATTTGAAATCTTGTTTGAACATTAAAAAAAGTAAGATTTAAAGAAGCACTTTTTGAAGTTAAGTTGAAAAGAGTATTAAAATTAAAATTATATTTAAATTTGCATTTCACTTTAAACAAATTATCATTTTGTGAGGGAAACAAGTTTTATGTTTTACTATTTTCTCAAACTTGAAACTTATCTTTATTTTTTTTTCCAAATAATCATCCCACTGTGTGACCAAACAATACTTTAAAAAAGTTTGAAAAAAGTAAAAAAATAAAAAGTTCTTATGAACATAAAACAAACTACTCTGCATCAAATTTGTTCTTATGAACATAAAACAAACTACCTCGGCAAATAGAATTCATAACCAACTTGTTCATATTCTGTGTTGTCGATCTTAGGCACAAATTTGTAAAAGTGTAGTAACATAAAATAAACTACCTTGCATCAAAAAAAAAAAAAAAAAAAAAAAAAAAAAAAAAAAAAAAAAAAAAACCACCTTGCATCAAAACATTCAAGAAAAAACAAAACAAAAAAAACCAAGCCCTTTTTCTTCTTTTTTATTATCTTTTAAACGAAAAATCAAAACATGCTGTAAGGACAAAAAGGTAAATTCGAAAACAAAGTCCACCGACCCCCCCCCCCCCAAACCCCCCCCGGGCCCCAACCAAGTGAATACTACTGAAAACTCAACTACACATTTACTAAAAGAAAAAAAGAAAACAGCCACAGTACCTTTTTTATCTAATTAAAACCAAAAGCCCGTGAAGAGGATTTAATAGAGACTTTGGTATCCGCTGGGTAGGAATGAGTTAGAGAGAGAGAGAGTCAGGTAGACTTTCCAATTGTTTAGAGAGAGAATAAGAAAGAAGATCTATGGTGAGTTCTTTTAAAACTTTGTTGCTTTAAGTAGCAGAGTGTAATTTATTTGGTTTCATGCTAATTTTTTTGTTGATATAGATTTTTACCCTGAAAATTTCTTTGATTTTTCTTTCAAAATTTCCGGATTTTCAGCTAAGTAACATTTTGTTTGAAAGACATTGCTGCTTAATTTGTGTGTACAAACAGTTTTTGTTTAAAGTAAAACATTAAACATAATTCTGTTTGTGCGACACCGGATTAGCCTAAGTGTGACACTTGTGAACTATTTAGGAAATTTCATTTCTTTGTATATATCTCTGTTTGTCTCTTTTTCGGGCTAGAAAAAAATCAAATCTTTTATCTTTCCTGTTATTGTTTTCTTACCAGGTAGCACAAATTGAATTTTCCCCCTTTTTGGGGCCGTTGTTTCAGGTCAAGAAATGAACTTTTTGCATCTTCTGCTCTTCTTTTTTTGCCGTTGGTTTAATGGATGGTCTGTTGCTATAAACTTATAAAGGAGTTTGTATTACCCCCTCCCCTCCCTAGCAGATTAGAAAATGAGAGAAAAATGTAGCTGATACAAGATTCAACATGGCAAACTAATGGAATTTTTTAAATAGAAATAAAGGTTTTTTTTTGGTGGGGTGGTGGGGGGAGGTGGAGGTGTTAAAATTCTTTTAAGATTTAACTTTTTATGAATGATGAAGAGGGTCTTGTAGTTTTGTTTCCTAATGTAATTTAAACAAGTAGGAAAGAGGCCTCCAGTAAACTCTCTAGTTTTGGACTACTTTAAGAGCCTTCTTTTGCAGGAATCTTCTTTTTCTTGCTTTGTACTTTTCCTCATCTACCTCTGGCCACCTCTTTTATTTTCTTTGCGATTAAGGTATGCAGAATAGTGTGAATTGATACCCTACTCCCTCTTCAGGTATTTATTGTGCACGGATGTTGGGGATTTGAGTTCATCATTCCAAAAGATTCACATATAAAAGGTAACCTGTGAAGCCTTGCTCTGGTCCAGTAAATGTCTTTCCGCAGTATCGCTCGTGATATTAGGGATAGTATTGGAAGCTTATCTAGGCGGAGTTTTGAGGTCAGGCTGTCTGGTCATAACAGAGGGAAGTCTCAGAGTGCTGTCCATGAGTTGCATGACCAGCCTATAGTCATTCAAAGCAGTTGTTGGGCAAGCCTCCCACCAGAGTTACTTCGTGATGTAATTAAAAGACTGGAGGCCAGTGAGAGTACGTGGCCTGCTCGTAAACATGTTGTTGCATGTGCAGCTGTTTGCCGTTCATGGAGGGAAATGTGCAAAGAAATTGTTCAGCGTCCAGAGTTGTGTGGAAAGTTGACCTTTCCCGTCTCTCTTAAGCAGGTGATTATGGTTCTTTAGTTTTCCCCCGTCTCTCTATTGTTTTGGACTAGGTTTAAAGTGGGAAATGAGAGCTATATCATTGTTGTAATGTTTGTTATCCAATTCCCTTTTGCAGCCTGGGTTTCGAGATGGAACCATCCAGTGCTTTATCCGAAGAGACAAAGCTAATACAACTTACCAACTTTTCCTTTGCCTTAGCCCCGGTAAGTTTGTCTTACTCGCTTATGCGGACTGACATGTAGTCTAATTTAGATCTTTTGCTCATATGTGAAGCTTCATATGTTTCCACCGTCAATTTGATGTCTCCCTTTCTTGCATTTGATCCTTTAGGATTTAAAAGTTTTTTTTTTTCCTTTCTAAATCATGGATTAGATTAGATTCATTTCTGTGGGTTGCCCGAAGAATCATCTAACTCTGTACGTAATCCACCAAGGTTTATGCAAAACTCCCTTGTTTCACAGAGTGAAAGATGGAATCAGGTAGTTCTTGTGGAGGTGTCTAACTAACAAATGAGGGGTTGATTTTTGTGCATATATGTTTGTATGGTTAGGCGAACTTCACAGCTATTGACAGAAAATTCAGATGATGATTCACAAAAGGATGTTTTTTTTCTCCTTTTGTGGACTGCTTGAAGAGCAGGAAGTTTTGATTCTGGTTAGGTGGGATTCTTCTTTTTTTTTTTTTTTTCTTTTGGTTCACTTCCTAGTGTAATTCTGCATTTTCATCAATGCACTTTGTCGATGGCGGAAAAGGATTATTAGTTAATGGTTCAGAACCATTTCTGAAGCTTCTCGATATTTCCCTTTTAAGTTCATACAAACCTATATTACCTTGTTTTCATCAAAAACCTGGCATCCTGATGTTTTTTCCCATTCTGTTTTTCATCAGCCTTGCTTGTAGAAAATGGCAAGTTTCTTCTTTCTGCAAAGCGTAATCGGAGAACCACTTGTACGGAGTACGTCATCTCTATGAATGCAGATAACATATCAAGGTCAAGCTGCTCTTATATTGGAAAACTGAGGTAATGCTTCAAGAGAGTTCAAATCCTTAAATTTCTTTAGTTTTGTTGTCAAACGAGATCGTGATTGGCTAAAGGAATGTTGTCATAAATATTTAAAATGGCTCACGAAATGTACAAGGTAGAAAATGTGGAATGATGAATAGAATCTCCAAGGTTATATCCAAAGAAAGAGAGGGTTATATGATTTCTTCAACCTTCTTTCCTTATCAAAGAAAAGAAAAGAAAAGAAAGGGAGTTTTATGGAGGGAGGAAACTAGTGAAATGTTCTGCTTGGATTCTGTCCTTTCAGGCTAAGGGCAATCAGGCTTATAAACTTTCTATATAAGAAACTAGTCAAGTCATCAGCCTGGATTCTATCCCTTTTGGCTGTGGAATGAGGCTTTGAATAATATTGAGCGCATGGATGCATTTTTGGTGATTTGAAATGGTTTGCTCTTTTATATGTTTCACTCTGCAATGCTGTAAAATGCTATGGTAGCAATTTGACAGGCAACGTATGGATAATGCGCCAGTCATGTCTAATATTGAGCCTGTCCTGATATCCTATTTGGGTTATATTCCTTAATTTGTTCGATCTATTATTTCCTGAATTGTCATGGGAAAAAGGTGAATAATTTGTTAAACATGTGAATATTATTATGTGTAATGTGATGGAATTTGTCATAATGAATTTAGCCGTTAATGGACATGATAATTCTGATGCAAGTTTCCGCTTCAGGCCAATTGCAAAAGGCTTTTTAACTGTTTCCGTTTCTTCTTTATAGGTCAAATTTTCTGGGCACGAAGTTCATAATTTATGATACCCAGCCACCGTACAACAGTTCTAGTATACCCCCACCTGGTGGAAGCCGGAGATTCAACTCCAAGAAAGTTTCTCCCAAAGTCCCTACAGGAAGCTACAAAATTGCACATGTTACTTATGAACTGAATGTGCTCGGCACCAGGGGGCCACGTAGGATGAATTGTGTCATGCACTCAGTCCCTGCCTCGGCCCTTGAACCGGGGGGCAGTGTCCCATGCCAACCTGAACTTCTCCCTCCCAATCTTGAAGACTCATTTCGGAGCATGTCCTTTTCAAAATCCATTGATACTTCAACAGAATTCGGCAGCGCTCGGTTTTCGGATATTGGGGGTCCAAGTGAAGAAGCTGAAGAAGGGAAGGCTAGACCTTTGGTTCTCCGGAACAAGCCGCCTAGATGGCATGAGCAGCTGCAGTGTTGGTGTCTGAATTTCAGAGGGAGGGTAACCGTCGCTTCTGTCAAGAATTTCCAGCTGATTGCTGCTACACAGCGTGCAGCCGGTGCCCCAACACCAGCACAACCGGCTCAGTCATCATCAGATCATGACAAGATTATCTTGCAGTTTGGTAAGGTCGGCAAAGATATGTTTACAATGGATTACCGGTATCCCTTGTCTGCATTTCAGGCTTTTGCCATCTGTTTGAGCAGCTTTGACACAAAGTTGGCATGTGAATAGTAGAAGATTTTAGTTGATACTAGTAGTTTTCTCTTCCCTAGAGTTGCCTAAAGATTGAGTCCGTTGCACAGTCAGTATGTGACTCTTCATTATAACCAAGGAGATGCAGGGAGCTGTTGCAGCACATTGGACAGTTATTATTTTCTGTCTTTTCTTTTTCTTTTTCCTCTTCTTGCCTCACCGTTGCCCTTCTTCGGTTTATCCTTCAATCATAGAGTTTAAGATGCTTCTGTTGTAATTTGTTGCAAAAGTGTTGAATGTACTTGGTGAAAAGAACAATATAGACTTTGTACCATGTTTGATTTCCAGTTGTAACAGCCTTTTGTACGATCAGGGTCAGCCCACCTTCTAGTGTGTTTTATCAGTTTGGATTATGCTGGCGATGATGTTTGATGTTATTACAACATCTTTGTGGAGGCCATGTTAGTTGAAATTTGATATCTGCTTTTTGTAAATGAGACTCGGGTCAGTCAATATTTTAATTTGGCTTTTTCCTTTCAAAGTTATGTACTAAATAATTTTTGCAGAGCATTTTTAAACTAACTTCTTTCGACGTAATCGTAGCTAATTTTGCACTTTTCTTGAAATATATATAACTAAAACTACAGTACTTTGCAAGAATATATTACGTGAAAAGTTGGCATTGCTTCAGGCTACTATGACTGGTTCTGAAGTGGAATAGCATGTGAGTAGAATTATTCAGCTGACTGCTCTACCACTAAGCTACTGAGGAACAATGAGTGATTCGTTCAACTCCCGTTTTCAACCCATGACTAATATGAGCTCGTAACTTCCTTTGTGGTGTGTTGACTGCGCGGGAAAGAAAATAGGGAGAAATTCAAAAATAGTCAGATTTACACGTGGTCGTGCAAAAATAGCCCAATTTCAAAAGTAATCGAAATTTAGCCACTTTTCATGTAAAGATAAATCTGAGCGAAAACACTGTTTAAAACCCGGAAAATGCGCCAGTATATTATGCTGGAGTTCCAGCATAAGTATACTTGAACTACAGCATATTATACTGGAGTTACAGGATAAGTATGCTGGAACTCCAGCATAATATGATGGAGTTTCAACATAAGTACACTAGAACTCCAGTATAATATACTGGAGTTCCAGCAAAGTATACCGGTCCAGTATAATACGCTGGAAGTTCATACACATGTGCTCGAATCTCCAGTATATTATGCTGGAACTTTCCGTGTTTTAGAGTTCCAGCATAATATGCTGGAAGTTCATACACAGGTGCACCGAACTCCAGTATATTATGCTGGACCGGTCTCTGTTGCAGCAAAATAGTGGCTATTTTTCATTGACTTAGTAAACGCTGGCTATTTTTGAATGACCAGTCCGAAAACTGGTTAGACCGTGCTTTTTTTACAAGAAAATAGGGAAGAGAAGGGAACATCCGCCTATCGGTTTTGAAAGTTCTCATATGAGCCAATGAAGCCCAGTAATAGAAAAAGTTTTCTAGGCCCATTCTTATTTTGCAAAGACAAATTTTTAAGAAAAGGCCTGAGAAGGATAGAGAGGAAAACTTACACAAATGTCCAAATAAGTCTTAACTTATCAACCTCTAGCCATTAGTCATAGATTTACCAAAACTAGCCAAGTACATATAAAAATTGAAAACCCAAATAATAATTAAGGTTCTTTCCCTCAAAGAATCACATGCAAAAATCACCTTTCATATTTTTAAGCGTGATTAGCAACATTAGATGCAAGATGGAAAGGAAATTTCATGGATGAAGTAGCAAATAAGGTGATGAAATATAAAAAAAAATATATACAATATTCCAAAATCTAAGCCAAAAAAGAACTTTTTCAACGGGTATAGTTGAGATTCATTGAAAACATATAGATAAGTCAATATACAACATTATGAGGAACATTGGAGGTGATTTGGACTGGTTTTGTATCAAAATCCGTAATTAAAATCCAGTTCAATTTTTTTTTCTGCGACACATGTATCACGCATGCATCTCACAAACAGATATACATGGATATACATGTGATACATAATTGATACAAATAAGATACACAAATGATACAGTGTGATACACATATCTTTTTTTTCATCTTCGGATTTTACTTCGAATTTTCAATTTAAACCACCTCAAAACTTCACTAAATCATCCCAAAACTGAGACTCAAGCTCCTTAAGATGTACCCAATCTATTCTAATAACACCCACTCAAAAGAGAGCAAAAAATCGACTTTTTTTTGCGACAAATAGCTAATTGACTAATATTAGAAATATTTTATGAATTGACCAATTTTTATAATGAGCTACTTATAAATTGGCATAGCTAATGGCTACTTATAATGAATAATTTGACTCTTAGAACTAAGTTTGAGGGACAAGTATGAGATATGGGCCAGAGGGGCTAATCAATTGTCGAAAATGAACATTAAGAGATAGATGCACTTGTTTGTTCACATACGTCACGGGAGAAATTCAAAAATAGCCAGATTTATAAATGGTCATTCAAAAATAGCCACAGTTTCAAAAGTTATCGAAATTTAGCCACTTTTTATGTAAAGATAAATCTGAACGAAAACACTGTTCAAAATTAAGAAAATACTCCAGCATAATATACTAGAATCCAGTATAATATACTGGAGTTCCAATATACTTTGCTGGAGTTCCAGTATATTATACTGGAGATCCAGCAAAGTATACTGAAACTCCAGTATATTATACTAGAACCAGCAAAGTATACAGGTCCAGCATAATATGCTGGAAGTTCATACACAGGTGCACCGAACTCCAGTATATTATGCTGGATTTGTCTCTGTTGCAACAAAATAGTGACTATTTTTAATGACTTGGCAAACGCTGGCTATTATTGAATGACCAGTCCGAAAACTGGCTAGCCTGTGCTATTTTAACCATATATCAGTTACATAATAAATTATAAGATAGCTCGTACCCAAAAAATCACAGTTCTAATTAAAACTTTACACTTGTGTACAGGTAAAATCGGGGACAATGTTACCCCCAATTCCTGATAAAGAGGCGAGAGGGAAGGACGGTCCAACGCAACTTCAAGCGAAGCCGAAGGGTCCCTTGTGTTGGAGCTCGGGAGGAATGAGCGACGTATCTTGGATCGGAAATGGCTAAACAACGGATCTGGGCAAAGTACGGTTTCGAGACCACGTGAAAAAGTAAATGGGTGAGCATGACAAGCAGGGAGCCGTAATATTCGCCCTCAACCTTACGGCGCGAATCCTGTCTGATATCAACTGCGGGTTGACATTTACCGGAAAAAGAAGATTTTTACCTTATTTAGACTTGTACTAGGATTGAAATTTCCCTACTATATAAAGGGGAGAATATTTTCATCCCGGCACACTGTTAAAACGCATATCAAAGTAATAAAAGTTTATTTTTGTCTTCTAACTATTATTCAAAGTGTTCTTCAATTACTCTCTTCTTTAATTGCAACTGAGCCCATATCAAGGGTTCGATCGAAGGCGAATTTTAGTGTTCAACTTAAGACCAGGCTTGATTGTTCCATTGCGATTGGTTTGATTGTTCATTCTTTCTCTAATGTAATTATTTGTTGTTCTCAGATCATTCGTATTGATTAAATCACGTATCTTTTAATCACATACATATTTAATTGATAACTCATTTTTAAGGCTAAACAACACTAATGTTTGAAGAAGAAAAAATCAAAGTATCAAAAGCTAGAGTATTGGGTTTGTGGTTACGGCTACCCCAGTCAATCTCTCTCTTCATCCTTTATTAGCAATATATAGAAGAAATCTGCATATGTTGTTGACTCCTTAATAGTAAATTAGTCAAGTATGGGACTAATGGAGCAACTAAAGGTTAATGGCGATCTTTAAACAAATAGCCATCCAGCTTTATTGTTTATTTTTTCTAGCTAATATATATAAATTATACATAATTATATATACATTATACATAGATTATATATACATACTATATATTCTCCGGCTACTTTTAGCTTTAAGTAATTGAGTGAAGTAGTGAGTGATTGAAAGCAAATTAGAAGGGAGAAACTGTGAACAAATGGAGGATTTTAAGGAAGTCCTACTCTCAAGAATTTCATATTTGCAGTTTTGCTCAAGTCTTGATCATTCACCTTTTGAAACCATATATTAATGGAATTTTTACCTCCTATAGCAAAGGTTGATACCTTATTTATTTTAAATAAATACCATTTTAAAAAATTATATTCCATAGCTACCTTTTGGTTTATAGCCAAATATCTATTTATGGTTACCTCCTACTGTCGCGCCCCCTTTTTCTCGCGTAATCGGGTTTGTGACATTTGGTTGGGAAAACTCCTTCCTTTTGGGAAAGGGGTTTTGCAATTTTGAAGAGTCGCACCTAACGATTTAAAGGTACGTTAGGGCACCTATGGGGGCTCAACTACAACTACGTTTGATAACCAGAGATAGGGTAAGGGCTTAAAATTATTCCAAGGGGAAGGTGTTAGGCACCCCTCAGGATCCACTAGTGCGGTTCCCGGCCAGATAGTTTTTGTGAATTTGTGCAATTAGCAAGTAAACAAGTAAGGCTCAAGTAATAGGGGATTTGAGTTAAAATACACAAGCGTTTGAAAATAGTTAATGAAAGCAAGGTTTTGATAGAATTATAACCTAAGCATGCTGATGAATGTAAAGGGGTCCTAGGTTTGTTTGTAATATGGATCACATCAATGCAATACCCGGTAATCACTCCTTAAAAGAGGTGCTACACGTGGTATTAGCGCACCGGTCATCATATCCATATCTACCCTTCCCGCCCCGTTAAGGTATTAAAGCATGGATTGGTCTCGATCTCTATTGCATGCTATTACCCGTCCCGTTCCTATCAGTCCCAGAGGATATTTAGGACTACTATTCCTATAAGCGGGAGGATTTTAGGCTGACTCTTGGGTTTTTAAAGGTAAAAAGACTAAGGCGACATTCAAAACATATAGGACCGCATATTAGGGGAAACACGTAAACAACTAAGAGGCTCATATATACCTCCTCAAGTAAAGCACATAAATAGCATGACTTAAACACATTTAGGGTCAGAATTTAAAGTACTAAGACAAGGGAGTTTTAGTTGTTGAAGCAGACCAATTTATTACATAACTCAGACAAGAAGTCCGAATCAGGCCCGCCTTCTGGTTGTAGCAGTTGCTAATTAAACAAAGGTGGATTCAATTTTATCATTATTACATAAGGCTTGCCTAAGTGTGTATTGATGATACCCTATAAGCATGATATCTATTACTGATTCAAAAATGGCAAAGCAGTGATAGTTTTAAACGAGTAAATTAGATCCTATAAGCATGCTTTCTAGACCGCATTAATGAAAGGAGTAAGTTGTTTAAACCAATTCAACACAGTACGATTCAAACTTATTTTTAACTAAACTGGTTTCAGATTTTATGGACATAATCTCTATTGTTGCTGATTTTAATCCCTACAGAGATGGTATCTAATATTAAAGGCTGATTTGGTCCTATAGGCATGGTATCTAAATTTGAATCTAATTTTAACCTTGTAAATGTGACGTCTGGTTATAGCCATTATATCGTATAGGCAGGATATCTAATTGTGGAAGTGAAACAATGCAGAAATTTATTAGATAGATCCTATAGGCATGTTATCTAAGTGTAGAATTAATACAGGCAGGACTTTATTAAATAGATCTTATAGGCATGTTATCTAAGTGTAGAATCAAAACATGCAGAATTTAAAATAGCAGACCCTATAGGCATGTTATCTACCCTCCTAACAGCTAAAACATACATAATTACCCATCCCTTTCCACTAGCCAACCCCAATATTTGTTTACAAATTATTACAGACCAAATGCTGAATTACAAAAGAAGTACAAATAAGAAACTACAACCGAAAGAAGCCTGATTCTGACTTTCTCTCTGATTTATGGAACAAAACACCTCAAATGCTACTTGTTTCAAAGTCTTTCTCAGACCTGGGTGTGTCAAAGTTCCCTAAGGGTCTCAAGGGACACCCGGCAGTGCTTACATCCAGGTTTGCATAACCAGATAAAGAATGAGTGTAGTGTGGAATGGTCGGCCCTTATGTGCCCAAGA
Source organism: Nicotiana attenuata (assembly GCF_001879085.1). Taxonomy (NCBI): domain Eukaryota; kingdom Viridiplantae; phylum Streptophyta; class Magnoliopsida; order Solanales; family Solanaceae; genus Nicotiana; species Nicotiana attenuata. The sequence goes on from NW_017672558.1 coordinate 89,085, forward strand.
TCAGAGGTAGCTCAGGGGTCCCAAGGCAAGGCTCACACAAGAGGGGCAGAACTTAGGTTCTAGGAATATAGTGAAAGTGCAGAACATAGATATTGGTTTAAAAAAAAAGGACTGGGAAATCATGAGTGATAAGGGTGATTTTGAAAACAGTAATGGTGAATTCAAACTACACAGAATCAATAACTATACAAAGGGGTCAGGGGCTTTGGGAATACATTGCATGAAGCATATGACCCTAGGAGGGGTCAGGTTTGGACATGCACAGCAATAGATGATGCTGGCATGCTCACAAACCAGCCAGAGAATACAAACACAAAGGAGGGATATGGGGTTTAGGATTCATAAGTCAGCAAATCACATAACAAGCGACTGACAAAGTACATACATAGGGAAACATTAATTTAAAAGGGGAGGGAACATATTTCAGCATGCTAGTAATGTAAAAAGACTGCAGAAACATTGGCAGAAGTAAACATGAATGAGAAACTGAAGCAACTTAAAGAAACATATTGTTATTGAGGCTTAAAGAGTAAACTAGGACATACCAGTAGAGAAGCAAAGTGCAGGAAGATAAAGCAAACAAAAGTCCACAGTCTAGCCTTGGCTTTTAGCCGGCTAGACAAAGCAATGGCACAAGTAGCAGTAGAGAAGAGAGAGTTTTATGTGTAAGTGTGTGTTTTGAACTCAAGTTGTTAGTTCGTGTCTTTGAAAGAAGAGGGGTGCAGGGTGTTTATAGTTTTTTGAAAACGAGTGAAGGAGAGGTAATAAGTAAAGTCTTGATACAAACATGGAAACAATCACAAGTCAGAATCAATTACCCAAGTGATTCCCCTTTAATTAGGGAATCACTGTCTAACGGGTAGCAGCAAGTCTTAATTAAGGAAAGAAAATCAGTTTGGAAGCAGACTGATTATTGCCATATAAGGGGTAGTAAAAGCATGCAGTGAACAATCGAGTCTAAGTACAAAATATGCTTATTTTGGGAAAGAAATCAGCAAGGTAAAACATCACAGTAAAGGAAACAAGATCAATTAATTTTAAACAGGCCTGTGAAATTAGGGTTCATAAAAGGAAAGTTTTTTTTTTTGAAATCAGTCACAAGATTAAGATCAATCAAGGAAGAATATGCTTCTGTACTTTAGTATATAAATAGAGTGAACAGAAACATCAGACATGTGAGGCCAAGCACATTGGCAAAAGAAACAACATATAATAGTAGCAGAAATAAGCATAGGATTCAGTAGTGAACAAAGTTAAATAGTCAGGGCTCACACGTATGGCCAAAGTGAAGAAGAGAGTCAAAACAAGTAAAGGTCTCACTGTAACAGGTGAGGAAACCCTTTTGAAAAATTAGGGTTTCAGCCATAGTCGAGTTGAAAGATAGTAAAAATCAGATAAGTCACATAAAAAAAAAGAGTCTGAAATAAGAACTTTCAATCGAGTCAAGTATACATTCAAGCAAACAGTTTCAGAACCCAAAGACCTAGGGTTTTCAACAATAATCGAGTTTAAGAGATGGTAAAACAAATAAGTCAAACAAGCATTTAATCAAATAAATACACATCTAGCGAACAGCTTCAGAACTCGAATGAGACCCAAAAAGGAATTAGGATTTTCAACATGCTGACTCAGATAGAAGAACAACATGAGCAAAACATAGCAGAATCACAAACAACACTAAAAATCGGAGAAGAGATCTTTTGAAAAACTTAAAGGAAAACCTTAACGAAAAGTCATTTTGAAAGAAAAGTTGAAGAACTTTCGAGAAAAACACTTGACATTCATAGCAAGTACAGATCTAAAGTAGATCTAAAAGAAAATCAAAAGATCTTAAATATTAGGGTTTCGAAAGACCCAGAAAAGGTGAGAAAGGCCTTGAAAGTTGCCGATCTAACCAGGAGAGTCAAGGATCTGACTCGAACGGCCATGGCTGGCCGAAGAAAGGTCAGGGATGACCGGAGAAAAGCCATGAACAGCAGTCGAACAAGGACTGGACCAGGCTCCCTCGAGGTATAGCCATGAAACCACGGAAACAAACACCCCAGAGTCATGGGAGGCCACCATACATCTCCAATAGCCATGGGAGGCCATGGATCAGGCAAGTTTTAGGGTGGGTTAGGGTGTAGTTTGATGGCGGCGGCTAGGGTTCCTGTTAGGTTTCAGAGAGAGTTGAGAGAGAAGAGGGATTCAGAGGCGGCGGTTGGTGAGAAATGAAGTAGGGTAAGGGGTCATTTGGGGTTAAAAAGGAAATGGTTGATATTGGTCGTTGATCTAAATGATCAACGGCCAGGATTGAAAGGGTTAGGTAGGGGATCTGGGTTGGGTTATTTAAATTGGGTCGGGGTCGGGTTTAAGACGGAATTGGGTTTAAATCGGGGTCAGATTTTAGGCTATAATCGAAATGTAATTGGGCTATTATTTAAATAGCCAATTTTTTCTTTTAAAATTATAAAAAATAGTAAATTAATTTCTGGAAATAAATTGAAAGCATAAAATGATTTATAATATATAATTAACACTTTAAAAATATATAACCTGATTTTATGAATATAAACGCGATTAAATCTTAAAAGAGGCTAATATTGCAATTATATGCAATTTAGCTTAGAAATACTAAATAAGTTTGTAAAAAATATGCAAAAAATTACCTTAGCTATATTTTAGCATAAATATGAAGATCCGATAAGTGAATCATCAAAAAAAAAAATAATTTTGGACATAATTATTGGGATTTTATGGATAAACAAGGGAAATAAATTGATTTAAAAATCTTTAAAATTAGGAAAAAATAATAGAACGCTTGAATATGCTTACACATGCATCTATATGCCATTTTGAAGTTAATTTGCATACTAAAAATATATAGGGAAAAATTGGGTATCAACAGCTGCCCTTCTTTACCCGGGAAGGATGAGAGAGTTTTCGGGTAAAGATATGATGGCCAATTTTGACCGAGCGAAATGGTTTGGGAAGATTCAGGCTGCACCCTGGCTTCTGAGCTGCCTACATATCCCTGGTTTTACAGGAATCAGGCCATATGTAGTTCAGGATCCATCGGCGGAGTATGCCGATGGGTACTTTCCAAGAACGGACGTAATATCTCGGGCTAGGTGAGTGGACGGCTTACGGTAATGGTTAGGTTTGATGTGGCTGCGGGCACTGGAGCGGAAATGCTCCTGCCGGGATGGCTGTTGCTTGCCGGTTTACCTGCAAATAAGTAATACAAGCATATATCGTGCGTAAATTTAGACATGATGCAAATTCCCGTTGGACCATGAATGTTGTCTTTGAACGGTTAGGATGACGTCCTTAGACCATGATGTCCTGGGCCATGAAGCATATAGTAAAGGATTCGCAGGCCATGAAATGATGTTCTCGGGCCATGAGGATGGTGCCTCCGAACCATGACGCCTTTGAATAATGATATGCAAAAGATAGGAAGAAATCTTCAGGCCATGACATGGTGTTCTCGGGCCATGAAGATGGTGCCCCCGAACGATGACGCCATTGGATGAGTTGGCGATATTTCAGCCCATGAAGGATGCAGTAGCATGTGGCGATCTTTCAGTCGTGCAGATGGAGTATGTGGTGATCTTTCAGACGTGCAAATGCAGTATGAGGCGATCTTTCAGCCGTGCAATGCAGTATGTGGTGATCTTTCAGCCGTGCAAATGTAGTATGAGGCGATCTTTCAGCCGTGCAATGCAGTATGAGGCGATTTTTCAGCCGTGCAATGTGGCGATCTTTCAGCCATGCAATGAAGATGTGGCGATCTTTCAATCGTGCAATGAAGTATGTGGCGATCTTTTAGCCGTGCAAATGTAGTATGAGGCGATCTTTCAGCCGTGCAATACAGTATGAGGCGATCTTTCAGCCGTGCAATGTGGTATGATGCGGTCTTTTAGCCGTGCAATACAGTATGAGGCGATCACTCAGTCGTGCAATGTGGCGATCTTTCAGCCGTGCAATGCAGTATGTGGCGATCTTTCAGCTGTGTAATGCAGTATGTGGCGATCTTTCAGCCGTGCAAATGTGGCGATCTTTCAGCCGTGCAAATGTGGCGATCTTTCAGCCGTGCAATGCAGTATGAGGCGATCTTTCAGCCATGCAGATAGAGGTAGAGCTTAACCTCGGAAGGCAGAATGGTAGCCTTATGCAAGTTGGAAGGCAGAATAGTAGCCTTATGCAATGCAAATGCAGATAGAGGTAGAGCTTAACCTCAAAAGGCAGAATAGTAGCTTTATGCAAGTTGGAAGGCAGAATAGTAGCCTTATGCAAGAAATAAAATAGCAGATGACAGTAGAGTTTCTTAGCTGATAGCAGATTGCGGCGTGGTGATTACTAGGAGCGTTATGACATACGGAACATTATGGGTACGTGCTGATAGCAAATGTTGGTAAGTGTAATGGTTCAGAGAATCGGGTTCTTGAACAATGTTTGTTCTGTGAGTGTATAGTATGTTTAATGATTTCGTAACCCTAGTGCCTGCATCCAAAGAAAAATTGTGAGTTTTGTAAAGGGGGAAAGGTTAGTTCGTATCCCCGCTGGCCTTTCTTGACTCGTTCTGCTTTGATCTGGTGATACCATTTGTATTATTGGGGTAGCGTTGCTAAACGAAGCAGTTTCAGTAATAAACACGCATGACTTTTGTAAAAGTATGACAAAAATGTATAATTAAAATTAAAACAGTTTTTAGATGAACCGCCGACTGTGACGCAATTCAGGACATTGCAACCCCTCCTGCTACGGAATTTTGAGGGTCCTTCTCAAAATTCTGCCCCAGTTTGATGGGTTAACGTTTTTGACTGCTGCTCGTGAGGCAATCGGCTGAAATTACTTCGGAATTTTGAGGGCCCTCCTCAAAATTCTACCCCAGTGTCCAATTTCGGGGAAATATGAAATTTTTATTGAATTGTGACCGAACCCATAGGGCTGACTACGTATCCCCTCTTAAACGGGAATCGGGTCATGCGTAGTTCAATTTACATCATGTAGGGAAAATATAAAGACTACACATAGTAGTGCTAGACTGCATCTGAATTAATCGGCTTTGGCCAAACTTCTCGGTCCATTTCTGCGAGTATGAGGGCTCCTCCTGTCAAAACCCGGTGAACCATGTATGGGCCCTGCCAGTTGGGGGAGAACTTCCCTTTGGCTTCATCTTGATGCGGAAAATTTTTCTTTAACACCAGTTGTCCCGGTGTGAATTGTCTTGGCTTGACTCTCTTGTTGATAGCTCTGAACATTCTGTTCTAATAGACTTGACCATGGCAAACTACGTTCATCCTCTTTCCGTCTATAAGAGCTAGTTGCTCATAACGACTTTTTAACCATTCTGCGTCGTCGAGCTCAGCTTCCTGTATGATCCTTAGGGAAGGAATTTTTACTTCGGCAGGAATGATGGCTTCTGTACCATAAACCAGCATATAGGGGTTGCCCCAGTTGATGTGCGGACTGTTGTGTGATACCCCAATAGAGCAAATGCTAACTTCTCGTGCCACTGTTTATGCTTTTCTATCATTTTCCTCAATATCCTCTTGATATTCTTGTTGGCGGCTTCCACAGCTCCATTCATTTGAGGCTGGTAGGCTGTGGAATTCTGTGTCTGATCTTGAAAGTTTTCACACATAGCCTTAGTCAGGTNTGAAAGTGCAGAACATAGAGATTGGTTTTAAAAAAAGGACTGGGAAATCATGAGTGATAAGGGTGATTTTGAAAATTGTAATGGTGAATTCAAACTACACAGAATAAGTAACTATAAAAGAGGTCAGGGGTTTTGGGAATACATTGCATGAAGCATATGACCCTAGGAGGGGTCAGGTTTGGACATGCACAGCAATAGATGATGCTGGCATGCTCACAAACCAGCCAGAGAATACAAACACAAAGGAGGGATATGGGGTTTAGGATTCATAAGTCAGCAAATCACATAACAAGCGACTGACAAAGTACATACATAGGGAAACATTAATTTAAAAGGGGAGGGAACATATTTCAGCATGCTAGTAATGTAAAAAGACTGCAGAAACATTGGCAGAAGTAAACATGAATGAGAAACTGAAGCAACTTAAAGAAACATATTGTTATTGAGGCTTAAAGAGTAAACTAGGACATACCAGTAGAGAAGCAAAGTGCAGGAAGATAAAGCAAACAAAAGTCCACAGTCTAGCCTTGGCTTTTAGCCGGCTAGACAAAGCAATGGCACAAGTAGCAGTAGAGAAGAGAGAGTTTTATGTGTAAGTGTGTGTTTTGAACTCAAGTTGTTCGTGTGTTTGAAAGAAGAGGGGTGCAGGGTATTTATAGTTTTTTGAAAACGAGTAATAAGTAAGGTAATAAGTAAAGTCTTAACACAAACATGGAAACAATCACAAGTCAGAATCAATTACCCAAGTGATTCCCCTTTAATTAAGGAATTCACTGTCTAACGGGTAGCAGCAAGTCTTAATTAAGGAAAGAAAATCAGTTTGGAAGCAGACTGATTATTGCCATATAAGGGGTAGTAAAAGCATGCAGTGAACAATCGAGTCTAAGTACAAAATATGCTTATTTTGGGAAAGAAATCAGCAAGGTAAAACATCACAGTAAAGGGAACAGGATCAATTAATTTTAAACAGGCGAGTGAAATTAGGATTCATAAAAGGAAAGTTTTTTTTTAAATCAGTCACAAGATTAAGATCAATCAAGGAAGAATATGCTTCTGCACTTCAGTATATAAACAGAGTAAACAGAAACATCAGACATGCGAGGCCAAGCACATTGGCAAAAGAAACAACATACAATAGTAGCAGAAATAAACATAGGATTCAGTAGTGAACAAAGTTAAATAGTCAGGGCTCACACGTATGGCCAAAGTGAAGAAGATAGTCAAAACAAGTAAAGGTCTCACAGTAACAGGTGAGGAAACCCTTTTGAAATATTAGGGTTTCAGCCATAGTCGAGTTGAAAGATAGTAAAAATCAGATAAGTCACATAAAGAAAAGAGAGTCTGAAACAAGAACTTTCAATTGAGTCAAGTATACATTCAAGCAAACAGTTTCAGAACCCAAAGACCTAGGGTTTTCAACAATAATCGAGTTTAAGATATGGTAAAACAAATAAGTCAAACAAGCACTTAATCAAACAAATACACATCTAGCGAACAACTTTAGAACTCGAATGAGACCCAAAAAGGATTTAGGGTTTTCAACATGCTGACTCAGATAGAAGAACAGCATGAGCAAAACATAGCAAAATCACAAACAACATTAAAAATCGGAGAAGAGATCTTTTGAAAAACTTAAAGGAAAACCTTAACGAAAAGTCATTTTGAAAGTAAAGTTGAAGAACTTTCGAGAAAAAACACTTGACATCCATAGCAAGTACAGATCTAAAGTAGATCTGAAAGAAAACCAAAAGATCTTAATGATTAGGGTTTCGAAAAACCCAGAAAAGGTGAGATAGGCCTTGAAAGTTACCGATCTAACCAGGAGAGTCAAGGATCTGACTAGAACGGCCATGACTGGCCGGAGAAAGGTCAGGGATGACCGGAAAAAAGCCATGAACAGCAGTCGAACAAGGACTGGACCAGGCTCCCTCGAGGTTTAGCCATGAAACCACGGAAACAAACACCCCAGAGTCATGTGAGGCCACCATACATCTCCAATAGCCATGGGAGGCCATGGATTAGGCTAGGTTTAGGGTGGGTTAGGGTGTAGTTTGATGGCGGCGGCTAGGGTTCGTGTTAGGTTTCAGAGAGAGTTGAGAGAGAAGAGGGATTCAGAGGCGGCGGTTGGTGGGAAATGAAGTAGGGTAAGGGGTCGTTTGGGGTTAAAAAGGAAAGGGTTGATATTGGCCATTGATCTAAATGATCAACGGCCAAGATTGAAAGGGTTAGGTAGGGGATTCGGGTTGGGTTATTTAAATTGGGCCGTGGGTCGGGTTTAAGATGGAATTGGGTTTAAATTGGGGTCAGATTTTAGGCTATAACCGAAATGTAATTGGGCTATTATTTAAATAGCCAATTTTCCCTTTTAAAATTATAAAAAATAGTAAATTAATTTTTGGAAATAAATTGAAAGCACTAAAATAGTTTATAATATATAACTAATACTTTAAAAATATATGACCTAATTTTATGAATATAAACGCGATTAAATCTTAAAAGAGGCTAATATTGTAATTATATGCAATTTAGCTTAGAAATACTAAATAAGTTTGTAAAAAATATGCAAAAAAATTACCTTAGCTATATTTTAGCATAAATATGAAGATCCGATAAGTGAATCATCAAAAAAAATAATTTTGGGCATAATTATTGGGATTTTATGGATAAAAAAAGGGAAATAAATTGATTTAAAAATCTATAAAATTAGGGAAAAATAATAGAACGCTTGAACATGCTTACATATTCATCTACATGCCATTTTGAAGTTATTTTCATACTGAAAATATATAGGGAAAAATTGGGTATCAACACCTACCCTTAAGCCATAAAATACGCTTTGTATTATTTTTCTCTCTCATTCTTTTAGATTCTTCTTCTTCAGCATTCTCTGTATCAATCTATCATCGTTCTTCTCTTACAAAACCCAACACAAAAACTAGACATCTCTCACTCTTTGGATTTGAAATCAATGTGAACCCTGCTCCGAATGTTACCAGCAAACCGATCCAATTTTCAACCCTTCCGATTCCACCACCTACACTTGCCTCTCTTGCTACTCACCCGAGTGTTCCGCTCTTCATCTCTATATAAATCTCCATCTTCCTCTTCTCTTCGCCGTTCTAGGGTTCTGCCCAATCTGGGGTTTGTCGTCCCAATCCACAAGCGCCATTCAAATTCAAGGGCTGACCACGGCAGTTGGATTGATGTTCACCACTTTCGAGGCAAGCAAAACTATCAGTTTTTTTACTGTACAGGATGCGTGGGAACAGTGAGATTCAGGGTTTATGCTCGACGGCGGACTCGCCGGAAATTAGGATTTTTTCTTGAACAAAGACGACGGAGTTTGGGGCTGAGCAACTTGATTTTCTGTTAATATATTTCAATGTTTTTTCAACGTATCATGCTGTATTTTCATGTATTTCATTGTATTCATTGTCTTTTTTTTTCATTGTAATTCAATGTATCTCGCTGTGTTCCATGTATTTTATTGTATTCGCTGTCTTTTTTTCCATTGTATTTCATTATATCCCGCTGTATTTTATGTATTTCATTGTATTCACTGTCTCGCTATATGCCATGAATGTAATCATATGTTTTTTTAATTAATATAATTTATGTATTCAGATATATTATATAATTTCTCTGAAGATTGCTATATTTTTGGGGTATTTTTCGGTTGAGAATCTTTTTTATAACTGGAAATACAAATTTTGTGTGTTATAATTGAGTTTGTTGAGTTATATTAGGAGTCTATTATGTTAATTGATTCACTTTCCATTTAAAAAGGTGTAATCCCTTGTTTTACGCCGTGAATACAGTCGAATACAATAATCTGTCCAGCTGTAATCTCATGTTTCATGCCAAGAATACAGTCGAATACACTCGAATACAACAACTGATTAGCTGGACTTCCCTGATTCACGCCTATTTTTGCTACTGTATTCATGAAGACAGTAGCTTAAATACATCTAATACATCTTATAACAACTAGAAAACGTATCTACAATCCGTAATATAGCAAATGGTATCTATAAATAGCTAATTACCACTAAAGGATAGTGGTTTATGAAAATTTCTCAATATTAATACCATCAGCTAATCTTGTAACATAAGTATTTTATGGCATGATACTCATTTGATGCTGTTTGGTCTAATGGCCCTTCAGTCTTTTACCTAGCCCAAACAAGTAAAGAAAGTTTAACAAATCCAACAATTTTGGGAAAAGAACTACAATAACAAAAAGGTCGCTTTAACTCATTGAAGAGCCAAATACAAAGTGAGATGCAATTTTGTGCTCTGCACTAACTAATTATGAAAATAACATAACAATTGAAAATTTGTTCGGGTGGATCCTACTCACCATACATTTGATCCTTCAGAAGTTTTTAAGCCATAGTTTGACATTTCTTTAAACACCATGAATTTTTTTTTGTCTTCTCCAAAATTTTGTTTTATCAATTTAGAACTTATTTCTATTGTTTGTTCCCTTTGAATGTAATTTTTGGCATTTTTAACTTCTAACTCTTGTAAGAAAAGATTTATTACTTCTCTTGCCAAGTCAACCAAAAAACATAGAGATTGTACAACTTTTGTGGATTCTCAATCGGGGTACGGTAGGCGCATTGGGGCGACAAATGCATTAAAAGGAAGCGCTTTCTACCAGAATTTTTTCACATCTAGAGATCGAATTTGGGATTGGATGGATCCGAATTCACAACTCTTAGCAGTGACTTCAGTTGGATCTATTGATGTCCTTATTGCTTCGACTCATATTTCCCAAAAGTTGGATCCCATTTTAATAGCTCCGAATAAATTAAATACGTGTATTAGGAAACGAAGGCTTTTTATTCCGCAATAACGAAAGCACTTTTTCACTCTTCCACATACTAGGGGATTTCACTTCGAAAAAAAAAAGCTCCATACTACCAGATTCAGGTCCATAATCCACCCTAATACAACACTTTGTCTTTAAACCAACCTTTCCCCTTGTGTAGTATCAAAACAGTCTGTTTGCATTTTCTAAAAATTAATACCAATAATGAATAAAGCTGAAATATACAAGCAGCTTTCGGGCTTTCAATGATCAGTACATCTCCACAAAAGGAGCACCTACATTAATAGTAACTGTAATGAAGTTTAAGCAAAATGTAAAGACTTTTGACTAATAATTCCTGTAGAGTCTGATCAGCTAGCTAGTCTGCGGATTCAAGAAATAAAAGGCAACCTGGTGCACTAAGCTTTCGTAATGCGCGAGGTCCGAGGAAGAGCCGGACCACAAGGGTCTATCGTACGCAGCCTTACCCTGCATTTCTGCAAGAGGTTGTTTCCCGCGGCTCAAACCCATCCTGGTCACATGACAGCAACTTTACCAATTACGCCAAGGCTCCCCTTCAAGGATTCAAGAAAAGAAAGATTAGATCTCTTGAAAGATCAGATGGAAGTTGCCTCCAAGCGCTAGCCCAGGCTAATCAGCTTATCTGAGATGATCAAGAAGACTCTCAGACCATAAGAAAAAAAAAGTGAATGAACATGGATTTTGCGAATCCTTTCTTAGTAGAAAATGCCATTGTTTAACCCCTGATCATGAGGTTCTTTGGCAAGATTAATGACAGATATCTGACAAGTGAGCACTATATATCCTAAGCATCTTGACTGAAGTACAAGTCTAACATGCACTATCCAATGTGGTCCGGCCCTTTTCCCGACCCCACGCATAACGGGAGCTCAGTGCACCGGGCGGTCCTTGATGTAACTATGTCAAACAAAGTATGTGCTAACTTACATCAACCTTTCAAAGGATAAAAACATAATATTGGAAAAGTTGAATGTACATCGCAGCCAACATTTACCTGTATCCAATACCACTACCAGCCCGAGTGCATGTAACATAGACCTCAATGTTAATGGCGATCCCCAAAGTTTAATGAAGGATATGATTGTACTCGCCTGATAGAGATGATGGTTTTCCCCTGATATCTCCAAGTTGACCATAATAATATATATAACAGTTTGATCTCGCCTATTGATAGATAACTGGTTGAAATTAAACTGTTCTTCCTTTCCTTATCAATTAGCCACAGCGTCATTAATGATTTCCTTTCAAGGGACAGTAAGATTAGACTGATTCTGATTTTTGTTCATCTTCCTAGTATCAGATCGGACCATTATTAAGAAGACTAACAAAGAATATGTTAATGTTCATCCTAAGATGTTTATATAGAGAAAAGATGGCCTCTTTATTGAATAAATATCATTGTTTAGGCCATCATACTTTTGATGGCTTATAGATAATTAATATTCTAAACACAATCCAACTGTTATATTAAAAAGTTGCAGCGCATTTGGGACCGCTGTTTAGCTTTTATTTTCCAGCTTTAACATTGATTATTAGAAAGAATTTTATACAACTGTCTAATAATAACAACATAATAACATCAAGATTGAAAGATCATTGAGAGAAATTGCAACTTTACCATATCAAGCTGGAATGTAGCGGAATGAATGTGATTCCTCCACTCTTAACCATAATTCTCGAGCTTTGAAAATGAGAAAAATTCTTGATACGAAAGGCTTTCCTTAAATGGACCCTACGTCACACGGGTGTAAATTAGTCCGGTCAGTAGGTTCCGGATAATAACAAATGTTTAAACCGAACGAAAGAATCTGAAACTTTTAAAAGTGCTTTTTCTATAATTAGTTAAAGGTAGGTGTATATCCGCCGTGGTCTAGTTTGTTACTTCGTTAGATTCATATCTCTAGTGTAACTAAGAAAAAAAAAAGGATCTTATTTTCTTGACTCGCTCATGCTCTCCGCTTTTTGCTAGTCAAAAATGCCCATAAGAATTATGTACACAAAAAAAAAAAATTCCCAAGAGATTATGGTTTAGAAGTTTGCTGTTTTAATTTATATCTAGTTGCTCTCAAGATTAAAATAAAAAAGAAAAAGGAAAAAAAACTCAACTTTGCAGCTATATATATTAATTTGTGATGAGGAAACAAATGAAAGTTGCATAAGGGATTTTAATAAGCTTGCGACGAGGGAGGCATATATAATTTTGGTATCTCAAGTGCATTATTGTTTCTTTTAATCTTTTGCCGGTGATAAAAAATGGATCTTGTACTTACTCAAAGCTAACTTATGACGTAAGGATCGGTCGTCGGATCAACATCTCCTCTAACAGTTGGGTTGGGTAAAGACCTACAATTGTATGTACAATTGTAGTAAGAAACTGATCATGTAGGCTTGTGTTATATATACGCTAACACAATACAAACTATGTCTCTGTTCATGTTAAATAGATAAATTTTGCAGTTCATTAGTATATAATAAGGATAATTCCTACAACAGATTTGATAAATGATGGCACCTTTAACGCGTCTGTTCATTTAAGTTAATGGGTAAAAATTAGATGAACACGAGAGGAGTGGAAGGAAAATCGAAAGAGGTAAATCAAAGAACTAAGCATGGTGGTAAAAGAGAATTCAAGATTTGAAATTTATGAGCTTTGAATTTGAAGTTTATGAGTTATGAAGTTGATAATATGTACCTATTCAGTGGATTCCTAAATAAAACTATTAAGTTGTTAGGACCGAAAAAAGTCAGGTGTCATGCGGAATCTAGCAAAGCAAACGTTGAACGACAATAAATCACACAACAAAGAGAGATCTACCAAAAGAGACACAAACATTTAACGTGGTTCGGTCAACTGACCTACATCCACAACGGAGATGAGCAATCCACTATAATAAAAGAGAGTACAAAATATCGAGAGAACAACCTCACGAAGAGGCAAACACAAGTGACACACTAACACTTGTCCCGTAAAGTTCTCCCCCTAAACACGACTCTCAAACCCCATACGGCTACATTGTGGATGCTACTGAATGAGAAGGGCGGATCCTCAATTTATAGAACTCCAAACCTTTTCCTACAAGAAAAGGGACTAGCCAAATATGGAAGAATTTATAATTTCCTTTTACAAAAAGGAAAATCCAATTAAGGTAATTATATTGCCCTTTCCTTCAAGAGATAAGAAAACTAAATATGGTAAGAAAATTATGGCAAACACCTAACAGTTATGTCGAAGCCGTACTTTCCATGCTAGCTCCACCCCGCATAATATAGGAAAGTTATGTCGAGGCCATATTTTCCATGCTAGCTCCGCCCTGCGAGTGCAATTGGATTCACATAACGGCCACTAAAGTTCACGATTTGAAGATTATAAAATAACTAAGGACGATTTCTTGTGTTATTCTTTCATAAAGAAATTCACAAGTGGCTTATGATTTCTTATGCATCAGCAAAAAGAATAAACAAAAATCTTTATTTCTTTATTCCTTTTCTTTTATACTTTATGCGTCCAAGGATTGGAAGGAGATGGGGTGTTTTTTTAAAATGCATGGCCATATGGTTGGAATATCATTATGAAATTCAAATGGTAATAATCAAAGAACGTTTAATGTTTTGCAGTACAAGAGTCTGGATAGGAATCTCGAAAAGTAGAGATAAATTAAATTAAATACACCTAATAGCGACAAGTAATTTTAAATTAAAGTAAAGTATCAATCACTTTCTTAACAGCAGGATTTCTCAACTCTAATTCGGTATACCTAAACATTTACCTCAAATCTGATTAGCTTGAATCACAAATTGGGATACTGTACATAAGAATTTACTCATTAAAACTTATCATTTTCAGTATACTCTACCTTTTAAGAAATTTATCATAATGTTTGTTTAGGAGTTTAGAATATTTTGGGTAAATATGTATATTTTTACTTTGTTACGCTCTTAGCTCTGCCCTTACACATAGACCATACCACGAAATTACAACAACAGTCCAATGTTAGACCACATCAAGTGCATACACCTTCGACATAAGTTTAGTTTAATGTGAAGATCAGATCTTAACAGGTTAAAAATCGACAGCACATCTTCTCAAAAATTAGTTATTAATTAATAAGGATGCATTTCAGAGTTAGAATAGTGACTTCTTGGTTTTACCATTACTAGGAGACTGAAATAATAAAATGTATAAAGCACTAGTTGCAAATTTTTAAATTAATTTTCGAGGATGATAAGGTTGTTGTGTGGAACAACTTCCTTTTTTATTAATTAGGTAATGCAAAGCTTCCAAATCTGAGCACTTCTCCGTCTTAATCCTTTTATTTAATTTTTTCGAATTGTTCTAGGTACTTTCTGGGGTATGTCACATCTGTGCGTCCACTAGGAGCCCACTCTGTAATTTTCTACTTTTTCTATAGAATAAATTAAAAGAAATAAGGTGATAAAAGCTGATATCTAGTGGTATATTCGCCTGGATTCTAATTTAATTATCATCGTCGTGATCAAGTTCGCAAATAAATAATAAACAAATAAAGATTACTTCAAGAGAATTTGTTGTAGTAAGTGTTTACACGTAAAACGATACAGTTGAATTTATACGTGGTTTCTAGACAAGCGAATTAATTCGATCCTGAAATAATAAAATAATTGAAGAAATACGCAATACTTAGCCTTAAAATGAAGACAAAATAGCAGAAACAGGGATTCCGGGGGAGGGCTTCCGGGCACAACAGTAATGAAATCAAGGAGTAAGAAGATAAGATTGTATAAAGCTTTGAATTGATTATAGCGTACGTTTGCCAGAAAACTCGTGTCCTATACAATGATAACAGAGCTCACTATTTAGTTGCACCTAGGAAGCAAGGTCATCGGATCATGCCCTTCTTTAATGTCAATTATGAGGGCCACTGAAGAAGGTGTAACGGTGAACATAAATGCCAAATTCTCTGTAACGGGCAGTGTACTAAATATTGTAGAATATTCTCCATTAACGGGTAGCAGACATTTATTGTATCTTTATGAGTATCATTCTCTCCGGTAGCAAACGGAACAGTTGTCTTCGGTCTTAGCTATCCTCTGCCTTCGGTGTCACGTGTCACCCTTCTTTATATAATTACTTAACATAGCTCGTTTTACCCTATACAGATAGTCCCCCTGCTTTCCGGTGACATAACTTTGTGTCACCGGGAAGTTGGTAGAAACACTCTTTTTGGCGGGAATTACTATGATTCCTTCTGAAAAGCTTCTGATGGTTGATTAGACGCATGTCTCTCCATATTTAATGTCCCGAAAACGCGTCATCCCGCGATTCAACATAACTTTGCTGGTTATCTAGGTAATCATAGCCACGAACTTAGCCGCCTATACCTTCACTTATACGCATCAACTTCCTTCATTATACTTCATAACACTCTAAATTTTCTAACTCTCTTTACTTAACTCATCTTCCGACTTTAACCTTTCTTTAGCTTCCTTCTTTGAGAAAAAGAAAACTCTTCCTCTTGATAAAAAATGGCCTTCTCTTCAAGGAAACCTAGTTCTTCAAAGAACAAAGGCAAAGCTGATGATGCTACCCCTCATACGATGAGCACCATTGTTCCAAAGAGCCTGGTTACCACTAAAGATTTTGAAGAGAAGTTTCCTTCTGCTAACCCTCACACGTGGGCTGTTGGCAGATACCTTTCTTCCATCCGTCCTTCCAGTATTTCTGCTGTGAAGGAAGATCGCCGCTGCCAAGAGTTGGACATTATTGCTCCTGATCTAACAAAGCGACTAACCCTACCCAAGAAGGGTTTTACATACTTTTACACAATATCCCTTTACTTTGGGAGAGTTTTCTTTGAGTGGAAAGATTGACTCCGTCATTGTGGAGTTTTGCCTCCACTACTAGGTGTGTTTGACACAAGTAAGTCCTTCTGTAAGGAGGACGATTGCTTGTCTTCGGCGTTTGTGCCAAGAGACGGGAGAGGAGCTATCCTTAGCTCATGTGATGAATCTCTATTCCCCCAAAGTCTTTCGCGGGGAATGATAAACTTCAGCAAATGCGGCCCGCTATGCTCTATTATCTAGCATTGTAATAACCCGGCCAATCATTTTAAGAATTTAAGCTCCATTCGGCGGCGTAAGGTCTTAAACAACTTCGTATTATGTGTATCGACTTGCGTGCATGGTTGAATTCAATTACCGGATGATTCGGAGTTGAATTAGAAGGAATCAAGTTTTGGAAGCTTAAGCGCTGAGAATTTGACTTTTGTGTGAATGGCTCCAGAATGAGTTTTGGATGATGTCAACAGCTTCGTATGGTGATTTTAGACTTTGGCGCGCATCCGAATTCGGATTTGGAGGTCCGTAGGGTAATTTGGAGCATTTCGGCGAAAGTTGGAAAATTGAGAAGTTTAACCCATGGTTGACTTTCATTATATCGGGTTTGGAATGCGATTCCGAGAGTTGGAGCAGCTCTATCATGTCATTTGGGACTTTTCTACAAAATTTGGTATCGTTCCGGGTTGATTTGATAGTGTTTGGCACAAGTTTTAGAAGTTGGAAGATTTGGAAGTTCATAAGTTCGATTCATGGCACGATTTGCATTTTCGGCGTTGTTTGATGTGAATTAAGACCTCGAGCGAGTCAGTGTTAGGTTATATGTCACGACCCAAATTCCCCTCCGTTGAGTTTCGTGATGGCACTTAGTCTTAAGGACTAGGTAAGCCTAATAATTTGCTAAAAAACAACAATAATAATAACATCTAAAATTCTTCTGAAATAAATCCTTTATGCAATGAACATCTTCCCAAAACCCGGTGGTACAAGTCATAAGCTCTACAGAGTTTCGCTACCATTTCTAAACACAACCGTATGGAAATAAGTACAGCAGTGAGAATATAAAATAGGAAGGTGACTCCGAAGCCTGCGAACGCAGCAACAGGGCAACCTTGAGTCTCCTCGGCAAGGATCCGCACAGCTACTAGCGAACAATACCTGGGTCTGCACAAAAAAAAATGTGCAAGAAGACTAAGAAGAGGAACAGTCAAGACACCTACTGGTCAAATGAAATGAACTGGATATGATAATAAAATATCGAGATAAAGATAATGGGGTAATATCAACAGCAGAGAGAAAATCAAATTACAAACAGTAGGAACAATAGAGGGAGAACACGGGTTGTAACGAACGACACCAAGTAAATCAGATAACCAAGTAAATTAACATTGACATAATAGGAACAGAGACAAGTAAGAATGTATCCCAATAACGAAGGCAATGCCAACTCGATCACTCACATCATGCCTAATACACAATCCCGACCATCTCAAATCCTCGGTTTCTCATATCATAAATCCCAACTCCCGAACCTTCAATACACATGGCACCTTGTGCTCCCATATTTTTCCATCTCACTCTTAACAAGAGAAATCCACATGCTATACAGTACATAATGTCCGTACAAATACACTCAAGATGTTCAAGAAGTTTCATTTACCTAATATAAGTAAATTACAAATTCTAAACTAATTAGGAAAGCCAACGAGAAAAGATGAAGTTATTTTTAGAAGTCATTTGAATAAAGAGAGTACCATTTTTAATTAGAATACAACATCGAATGAATTATCACCTTTACCATGGGATTTAATAATTTACATCTTAGTAGAAATTCATTTTAAGTAGAATACAACCTCAGACGATTTAAGAAAAATTTAGTTGAGAAATTAATTAAGTAAAAAAATGTAGAGATTATTGAGGTTGAAGTATTGAAATATAATATATATATATATATATATACGACGAGGTATTGACAACACTATGGGTTCCAACACAAAGAATCACAGCAGCAAGGGAATCTAACCCGTTAAAACACTTGAATTGATAACAACGATTACACACAACAAGCAGAAAGTGCACGGCATCAGCCTTCGTGCTTTTACACTCACAGAATATCGATAGGGGATCTCCCGGGATTCCGTCCCGTAGTCCCAAACGTAAATACTTGAGGGATCTCTTGGTATCCTCAATATATGTGCTGAGGATCTCTTGGTATCCTCAATATATGTGCCGGGGATCTCTTGGTATCCTTAATATATGTGCTTGGGATCTCTTGGTATCCCGAGGATCTCTTGGTATCCTCGATATATGTGCTGGGGATCTCTTGGTATCCCGAGGATCTCTTGGTATCCTCAATATATGTGTTGGGGATCTCTTGGTATCCCGAGCCAACAAATATGAACAATAGCATCCCGGCAAGGAAATTAACAATATGAACAAATAACACCTCGGCAAGGGAATCAACAGTATAAACAATACATCCCGGCAAGGGAATCAACAATATAAACAATACATCCCGGCAAGAGAATCAACAATATAAACAATAACATCCCGGCAAGGGAATCAATAATATAAACAATACATCCCGGCAAGGGAATCAACAATATAAACAATAACATCCCGGCAAGGGAATCAACAACAATCCAACATCCAATCACAAGGAAGTTCCACCACCAAGAGTATGATTACATAGCAACAAGAGAATCACGGAGAAACTAAGAAAAACACAATAACCTTAACAAAAACAACAACAGAACAACTAATTCAATTTAGGCAATTAAGGTCAAGTAACAGGTAAGAGTTAGAGGAAGCTAACAACATCGTATAGAGCATATAGTGGTAAATTATACAATTAGACAACTCAATCATAACAGAATACTTCCCATAGGATGAACATAAGGACCTAAGAACCCTAAAGGCAGTTTTCCCATAAATAAGCCTGAGCACACACTCGTCACCTCGCGTGCACGCACTACAATTAGCATGGAAGACTCAAGTCCTAAGGGGAAGTCCCCCACACAAGGTTAGGCAAGATACTTACCTCCAAGACGATAAACCGATACTCAAAAGTGCACTTCTCGGGTGAAAGGACCTCCGGACGGCTCAAATCTAACCAAATTAACTTCAATGCACAAATAAAACACATAAGAAACTATTCCGGATCATAAAGTCTCAATCTTTAACAAAAATCCAAAAATTGGTCCAAAACTTGACCCTCGGGCCCGCGCCTCGGAACCCGACAAATTTTACAAAATTCGAATACCCATTCCAATTTGAGTTCAACAATACAAAATTTATTAAATTCCGATACCATTTGGCCCCTCAAATCACGATTTTTTATTTTTAGAAATTTTCTTCAAAAACCAACATTTTACTCAACCCAAATCACAAATTAAATGATATAAATGAAGACAAATTCATGGAATATGTTTGATTCTAGGTGTAGAACACTTACCCAATTAATTTGTGTGAAAAGCCCTTGAAGAATCGCTCAAAACCGAGCTCCACAAGTCAAGTTATGGTGAAAATGGTGAAACCCTCGATTTTGGAATATATTCTATCCGCCCAGGCATTTGTTCATCGTGATCGCGAAAGATGACTTGCTATCGCGAAGAGTAAAAATTGATGGCTCCTGAACTGGGCTACGCGAACGCGAGATGGGGCACGCGAACGCAAAGAAGGAAATGGCAGGCTTACGCATTCGCGGACAAAACAGTGCGAGCGCGAAGGGAAAAAGGTCACTGAACCACCGGCTCCTAGTTCTACTATGCGAACGCGAAAAGGTGAATGCGAACGCGAAGGCGGAAGGGGCAGACTACCGTGATCGCGAGCCAAATCATGCGATCGCGAGGAACAAATTAAACCTCCTCCGAAAATACACTCCGCGAACGCGGAGGTAAGGCCGCGGACGCGATTAAGGAAACCAGATACCAGATTTTCTGCAACTCTAACAAGTTCCAAAATGACCCGTTGAGCATCCGAAACACCCCGAGGCCCCCGGGACCTAAACACAACCTGCCAACCAATCCTAAAATATCATTCAAACTTGTTCCAACCTTCGGAACACCCAAAACAACATCAGAACACCTATTTAGCATCGGATTCAAGCCTAAGAACTCCAAAAACTCTTAATTTATGCTTACGATCAAAAAGTCTATCAAACCTCGTCCGAATGGCTTGAAATTTTTCACACGCGTCACATTCAACACTACAGAGCTACTCTAACTTCCAGAATTCCATTCTGACCCTCGAATCAAAATTTCACTATCGACCCGGAAACTTCAAAAATTCAACTTTCGGCATTTCAAGCCTAAATTAGCTACGGACCTCCAAAACACAATCCGAACGCGCGCCTAAGTCCAAAATCACCATACGAAGCTGTTGGAATCATCAAAAATTCATTCTGGGGCCATTTACTCAAAAGTCCAATTCCGGTCAAATTCTCACCGCTTAAACTCCCAAAACTAGATTCCTTCTTCCATTTTTACTCTGAATTATCCGTTAATTGAATTCAACCATGCACGCAAGTTGATACTCGTATTATGAAGCTATTCCAGACCTCACGCCACTGAATGGAGCTTAAATTCTCAAAACGACCGGCCGGGTCGTTACATCATAGAACTTGTTAGTATGTTGGACGGGGTCCCAAGGGCCCCGGGCGTGTTTCCGACGAGTTTTGAATATTTTGCATAGTTTTGAGCAGGTCTGGTTCTGGTGCTTTTGCACCTGCGACTTTGGAGCGCAGGTGCGGCTCCGCTTCTGCGTGAGCCTGGCCGCTTCTGCGGTCATGAAGTCCTAGGAGCTTGTTCGCTTCTGCGGAGGCTGCCACGCATGTGTGAAGGCCACTTCTGCGGTCCAGCGACCGCACCTACGAAGAA
The DNA here is from genome assembly GCF_001879085.1 of Nicotiana attenuata. Lineage (NCBI taxonomy): Eukaryota > Viridiplantae > Streptophyta > Magnoliopsida > Solanales > Solanaceae > Nicotiana > Nicotiana attenuata. The sequence continues at coordinate 110,272 of NW_017672558.1, forward strand.
TCTCGCTTCTGCGGCTTCCCCTTTCGCTTCTGCGGTGCCGCTGGTGCGGCTATAAATCCGTCGATGTGGTCCCAAACCTGGTTAGCTGAGTTCGCAGATGCGGACTCTTTCTCGCAAATGCATTCCGCAGATGCGGTTGCTTGTCCACAGATGCGGAAGTTCTGGTAGAAACATTTAAGTCGATGGTTTGGCCATTTTCTTCATATTTTGAGTTTTAGAGTTCGGTTTTGGGAGCTTCTTTTTGGGTTTTTTCAAGCAAATTGATTGGGTAAGCGTTCTTCACCTAGAATTTAATATATTCCATGATTTTATCTTTCTTTTTTTATCATTTAATTTGTATTTTGAGTTGAGAAAAATGGTGGTTTTTGAAGAAAGTTTTCAAAATAAAAAAATCATAATTTGAGGGACAAAATGGTACGAAAATTGATAATTTTAGTATGGTTGAACTCATATCGGAATGGGCGTTGGGGTTTTGTAAAATTTGTTGGGTTCCGAGGTGTGGGCCCGGGGGTCGACTTTTGGGTCAATTTTTTAGATTTGATAAAGATTGAGGCTTTATGATCCAGAATAGTTTCTTATGAGTTTTATTTGTGCTTTGAAGTTATCTTGGTTAGATTTGAGCCGTCCGGAGGTCTTTTCACCCGAGAAGTTCATTTTTGAGTATCGGTTTGTCTTTTTTGAGGTGTCTTTCTTAACCTTGTGGGAGATTTCCCCTCAGGATTTGAGTCTTCTATGTTGATTGTAGTCCGTGTACGCCAGGTGACGAGTGTGTGCTCGAACTTATTTGTGGATAATTGGCCTTTTAGGGTTGTTAGGTCCTTATATTCACCGAGTATGAAGTTGTTCTTGAAATGATTGAGTTTCCTATTTACTAGTTTCACCTCTACATGCTTAATTTAGAATTAATTGCTTTAGGATTCACTCTTATTGCATATTTGACTCTTATTTGACTTAATTGAAGATTTTACCTCTTTAATTGTCATGCTATCTTTTTGTAACTGCTTATCTTTATTTAAAATTATCATCATCTCATTCGATAATTGTTTTGTCTTAATTGAGGTTATGATTATCTTTCCGCTTCTTATCCTTATTTGAAGTGTTGAATATCCTAGTAATTTCTCAACCTTAAAAGAAGTTTAGATATCCTATATCTTAATTGACTTGTCCTTAATTGGAACTATTTGACTCGTGTTGGCTTCCTTATTGTTAAATTGTATATTATGGGATCGTTGCTACATATTATTTTTCTCTTGTTGAGTTGTTCTCTTTACGCCTAGCATTCTTTATTGTGGTTATTCCTTGTGAATTGGTTCTACCATTTCTTTGTGATCTAAAGTTCTTGAGTTGATTTACTTGTCGTACTTTGTATTATTGTCATTGTTGCTATTGTACTTGTTGTGGTGATGCACGAGGTTTTTGCGGTGCTGTTGTTGACATGTGATGCATGAGATTTCTGCCGTGAGGTTGTTGTTATGGGGTTGCACGAGGTTTCTGCCGTGCTGTTGTTACTATTGGTATTTGCACATGCGACGTGATAAGACGGGATATATATATATATATATATATGGGGGGGGTGTGCATGTGGCGAGGCAAGGCGGGAACATTAATATGCACGTGGTGAAACAAGGCGGGCATTTACCTTACTATTGCATACGTGGCGAGACAAGGTAGGCTATGTCAAGGATTAAATGTGATAATTTGTGATGGCTTGGGGGCATTCTTGTTGTTGATATCTGTATAGTGGTACACTTACCTGTGTGAGTTTTATCTTGTGAAAGTTGTGAGAAAATATTCTACATGCTGTCCGTTCTTTTCCTTATGCTTATTTGCTGGTATGGGCTATGTTAGGACACTTGCACAAGCATACACGTAGTTAAGCACCCTTATTGTATAAGAGGTTTTCTTGATATTGTTGAGTATAGATGCACACCCTTGTTACTTGCCTTCTATGTGAAAATGGCTATATTGGCACATGAGTCGTCAATGCGGTTATGAGGTGTTATGAGGGCACACGATGCCGAGTATTAGGGTTCAAGTATTGAGACCCATTAGTTGTGATTTCGGTACCCCGTGGAGGTTGTTTTGACTAAAACCTGATGTAAAAGCGGTTTTAATTGCTGAGTTATTATTTTTCCTTGCTGTATATGTGGTTCCGGATTTATGTTGTGTTCCATTCACTCTTCTGTGTCATTTTTTTTATGGTATTTCGCTGATACTTGTTGTTTCCTTCCTTATTGAAATTATTGTTGTTTCCTTCCTTATTGAAATTATTGTATTGTTAGCCGTATTGCGTAGTCATTATGTCGATACCATATTCTTCTGTCCCTATACTTATACTTTTTCAGTTTATTAGACGGTGAGTGTCTTAACTGTTCCTCGTCACTACTCCACCGAGGTTAGTCTTGATACTTACTGGGCACTGTGATGTGCTCATTCTACACTTTTGTACATTTTTGTACATATCCAGATATTTGATCGATTGTAGCAGTGCGGACCATCGCCGAGGAGATTCAAGGTAAACCTGCTGCTGCGTTCGCAGGCTTTGGAGTCACCTTCTTACTTTGTCTTCACACTGTTTTACTTATTTACAAAACAGTTGTATTTAGAAGTTGTAACAAACTCTATAGAGCTTATGACTTGTACTACCGGTTATGGGAATTGTAAATTTTGTAGAGATTTCTATTTCAAAGACTGTTAGAATTTATTTATTATTGTTGTTATTTGGTAAATGTTAGGCTTACCCAGTCCCTAAGACTAGGTGCCATCACGATACCTAACAGAGGGAAATTTTGGTCGTGACAAGCATGGATGATGAAAACGACCGTGGGTGGATGGAACGATCCGTTGCAGTTGCCATCGATTATATCATTCCGACAATAGCTTCATCCTTTCCGGACTTATATTGATTCCTTCGTAATTGTCTTCATTGATGACATCTTGATTTACTCACGTAGCCTGGGGGAGCACGAGCAACATTTGAGAGTGGTGTTTCAGAAATTGCGAGAACAGAAGTTATATGCTAAGTTATCCAAGTGTGAGTTTTGGCTAGAGTCTGTGGCATTCTTGGGGCATGTTGCATCAGGAGAGGGTATTAAGGTGGATCCCAAGAAGATTGAGGCAGTTCAGAGTTGGCCACGTCCCACTTCGGTGACTGAGATCAGGAGTTTCCTGAGGTTAGCAGGTTATTATCGCCGGTTTGTGCAGGGCTTTTCCTCCATTGCGGCACCTTTGACTAGATTGACCTAGAAGGGTGCTCCATTTCATTGGTCCGATGATTGTGAGGCGAGCTTTCAGACGCTCAAGACAGCTTTGACCGCAACACCAGTTCTAGTGTTGCCTTCCGGTTCGAGGATGTACACAGTTTATTGCGATGCTTCCCGCATTGGCTTGGGTTGTGTCTTGATGCAGGAGGGGCAAGTTATTGCATATGTTTCATGCCAGCTGAAGATTCATGAGAAGAATTACCCTGTGCACAATTTGGAGTTGGCCATTTGTTTATGCTCTTATGATATGTAGGCATTATCTGTATGGGGTATCATGTGAGGTTTATACTGATCATCGCAGCTTACAACATTTGTTCAAGCAAAGGGATCTTAATTTGAGACAACGTAGATGGCTTGAGTTATTGAAGGATTATGACATCACCATTCTTTATCATCCGGGCAAGGCAAATGTGGTCGCGGATGCCTTAAGCAGGAAGGCCACTAGCTTTGGAAATGCAGTCCTTGGCTAACAAACTTGTAAGGCTGGACATTTCAGAGCCCAGCCGAGTTCTTGCATGTGTTGTTGCCTAGTCTTCATTATTGGGGCAGATCAAGGCTTAGTAGTTTGATGATCTGCATTTGGCAGTTCTCAGAGAGACGGTACTACAGGGTGGTTCCAAGGAGGTTTTCGTGGATGTAGTTCTACGACTCTAGGATCACCTATGTGTTCCTAATATCGATGGCTTGAGGGAGAGGATTCTAGAGGAGGCACACAGTTCCTGGTATTCTATTCATCCAGGTGCTACAAAGATGTATCGTGACCTGAGACAACATTATTGGTGGCGGCGGATGAAGAAAGACATAGTTGAGTATGTGGCTAGGTGCTTAAATTGCCAGCAAGTTAAGTATGAGCACCAGAGGCCAGGTGGCTTACTTCAGCAGATGACTATACCTGAGTGGAAATGGGAGCGCATTACTATGGACTTTGTAGTTGGATTGTCGCGGACCTTGCGGAAGTTTGATGCAGTTTGGGTCATTATCGACATGTTGACCAAGTTAGCACACTTCATTCCGGTTGCAACTACCTATACTTCAGAGAATTTGGCCTAGATTTATATTCGGGAGATAGTCCGGCTGCACGGTGTTCCTATTTACATCATATAAGATAGAGGCCCTTTGTTCACTTTGCATTTTTGGAGAGCCGTATAGAGTGAGTTAGGGACCCGTGTAGAGCTCAGCACAACGTTTCATCCACAGATCAACAGGCAGTCGGAGTGGACAGTTCAGATATTGGAGGACATGCTGAGAGCATGTGTGATTGACTTGGAGGACAGTAGGATCAGTTCTTGCCTTTGGCCAAGTTTGCTTACAACAACAGTTATCAGTCCAATATCGAGATGGCTCCATTTGAGGCTTTATATGGTCGGCGATGTCGTTCTCCTATTGGGTGGTTTGAGCCCGGCGAGGCTAAGTTATATGTACTGATTTGATAAAGGATGCCTTGGAAAAGGTAAAGTTGATCCAGGAGAGACTTCGCACAGCACAGTCCAAACAGAAGAGTTACGCGAATTAGAAGGCGCGTGATGTATCATTTATGGTCGGCGAGAATGTTCTCTTCAAAGTCTCGCCGATGAAGGGTATTATGAGATTCACGAAGAAGGGCAAGTTGAGCCCCAGGTTTATAGGCCAATTTGACGAGTTGAGGCGAGTTGGGGAGGTTGCTTATGAGCTCGCCTTACCTCCCAGCCTATCAGGGGTTCATCCGGTTTTTCACGTGTCCATGCTTCAGAGATAGCATGCCGACTTGTCACATGTGCTAGACTTCAGCACTATTCAGCTAGATGAGAGCTTGGGTTATGAAGAGGAACAATTGCTATTGTTTCTAGATGATCGCCAGTTGAGATCCAAGAGGATTTATACAGTAAAGGTTTAGTGGAGGGGCCAACCAATCGAGGAGGACATGCAGAGCAGATATCCACACTTATTCAGCACTTCGGGTATGACTCTAAACTCGTGCGAGGACAAACGTTTGTTTAAGAGGTGGAGAATGTAACAACCCGACCGGTCATTTTGCTTTCTAGAACCCTGTTCCCCTAAATAAGACATCCCGTACTAGCTTTTACTGATTTATGACTTGCGGGGATGGTTGGTTTGGGATTTGGAAGAGTTTGGGTTGAAATCGGAACACTTGGTTCCTTAAGGCTGGCTTGAAAGGCCAAGTTTGACTTTGGTCAATATTTTTAGTAAACGACCTCGAAATCAGGATTTGACGGTTCCAATAGGTTCGTATGATGATTTCGGACTTGGGCGTATGTTCGGATTGGGTTTTGGATGACCCGGGAGAGTTTTGGCGCCTAATAGTGAAAGTTGGTTCTTGAAGAACTTTGAAGTTCTTTAAATTTTGTTTAGAGCGAGTTTTGGTGATATCGAGGTCCAAACGAAATTTCGAGACCGGGAATAGTTCCGTAATCTCATTTAATACTTGCATGTAAAATTAGGTGTCATTCCGAGTAGTATAAGTACGTTTTGTCGCATTCGAAGTAAATTGAAGAACTTGAAGTTCTTAAGTTTGATTCAAATTGTTTTAGGATGTGATTCTTAGTTTTGATGTTGTTCCGAGCGTTCCGAGAGTTTGAGCAAGTCCGTTATATGATTCCGAACTTGTTGGCCCCGGAGGCCCCGAGCGTCAATCGGACGAGGCCCGGACCAAGTTGAAAGTTTGGAGCAAGAGCTGAAGATCCAGCTGCTGTCATAACCGCACCTGCGATTGGTCAGCTGCAGGTGCAAGCTTGCAGGAGCGGGCCAGGCACCACAGAAGCGGCCAAGGAAGGGCAGCCCAGGTTCCACAGATGCGGCTCCCTTTTGGCAGAAGCGGGACCGCATGAGCGGGAGCCCGTCCGCAGAAGCGACCCCCGGCCAGCCTAGTCAATTCCGCAGAAGCGGACCCAAATCCACAGAGCATGACCGCGAATGCGGTCAACGCACCGTAGGTGCAAAAATCGTTGGGGCAGTGCACTTCATTTAATACGAGACTTAGGCATTTTTGACTCATTTCACTCCATTGTTGGGCGATTATTGGAGCTTCTTGAGAGGGATTTTCATCTAGCTTTTGGAGGTAAGTAATTTCTACCTATTGTGAGTTCAATACATAGATTTTGGGTAGATTTCAACATGAAAATTGGTAGAAATCATGGGATAGATGTAAAACCTAGGGTTTAACAAGAATGAGATTTTTACCACGAAATTGACCATAAAACTTAGTAACAATCACATATTTATGTTCCTTAGGTTATGGGTAACAACTTCCTTCGAAAATTTTCGAAATTTGGGCACGTGGGCCCGGGGGTGAATTTTAGGAATCTTGCATTTAGAGTTGGGAAATTACTTAAATAGTTGAGATATGAACTTTTAAGCCTATATTGATTAGTTTCTACACTATTTGGATTGTTTTGGATTGTTCGACACCAAATTGATGGTTTGGGCATAAGCTTGGACCGGAAAGTAGGCCTTAAAGCGAGGTAAGTCTCTTTTCTAACCTTGTAAGAGGGAAATTTCCCCATAGGTGAACTTAAATTAATATATGATTATTTGTGGTGGCTACGTACGCACAAAGTGACGAGAGTCCGTATGTAGCTAATATTCTTGTTATGTCCGGGTAGTTCTAGGTTTACACCATGCTTTGTGGTACCGTTATTTGAACATAATTGTTTATTTCCATTGAATGGAATCTAGTGAGGATTTCAAGATTTCAAAGGTTCCAAGTAAAATATTATTTTGAAAAGAATTGAGAAAAGTTGCGTATGTTTATATTTAACCATACCGCAAGTATATTCCGCGACCGGAATGACCATTTCCACTAACTCATGGGAGCGCGTCGTTCGCCTCGGCAGGTTAATAGATGCATCTATGATTCGCGTCGTTCGACCCTCGGCAGTATACAGTTTATACTTTTTATGTTGGATCGGGCCGAATGTCCTAGGTGGAATTTATGTGTGATAATAGAACTGGAAGTGAATTGGTATAAATTTACTGCTTTATATATCATTTATTTTAAATAAAGGAAGTGTTTTGGATTCTTAAATATGATGGAAGAATTGTTTAGTTACTTTTGTTCTTAGCTTTATTGTTAGTTCTGTATATTATGCTTATTTAGAATCACACATTATTATATTGTTGGCCCTAGTAAGTGCCGAAGTCGACCCCTTGTCACTACTTCCTCGAGGCTAGACTAGATACTTACTGGGTACATATTTTTATGTATTCATGCTACACTTCTGTACTTGATTGTACAGTATTTGAGGCAGGTGCATCTGGCCACTAGTCCGGCGCGTAGACTTGATTTTCCCAGCTTGAGACTTTCCGGTGAGCTGCCTTTTTGAGCCCTTCTGCAGCAGCTAGAGTCTCTCTTATGTCTTCATTTTCTGTCTATTTCTTTTTAGACAGTAGGCTAGCATGGTTTTGTATATTCTACTAGATTGCCCACATACTTGTGATATCAGGTCTTGGCACACACACTAGTAGACTTATGATTTTAGTTTACTTACATGATTACGATTCGTATTTATTGCTTCCATTTATTCATGTTAAAATTTCAAACTCCTAAATTTTTATCAAATAAGGAGAAGCTATCACTTACTAATTTATTTAAAACGGGAATTCACTAGTTGATCATTGTTGGCTTGCCTAACAACGATGTTGGACACCATCATGGCCTATAGTAGAATTTGGATCGTGACAAAAAGTAGTAATTAAAAAATTTATAATATTGTAAATTAAAAGTGTTAGAATATAATAAAATATATTAATAAAATATTGATAAATAGCAATGGTGTTGATGAATAGTGTTACGTAAAAGTTGGTGCAATACTATTCACACTCCAAAATGGTATTGGGTAGGAGAACCAAAACACCAAATCTTACACTAAAATAGCGTTTGGCGTCAAAAATGGTGTTGGGTGTCTAAAGTATGGAAAAAGGTACAAAATCTAGTCAACCACACAGAAGTAAGGACTAGAAGGTGAAGATATGCCATTGGTATACTCTACTTTTATGATTGATTGAGTCTTAAGTTTATTTAGTAAGGTATGATGGATTTAGTGACTACATATTTGTCCCCTCAGGGTCTTCAATGAAGAACTAACCTAGAACAAAGAAGAGAGTTGATTGGAAGTCAAAATAATTTTCATGTCTTGGCCATACATGTATGGTTAATACTTGTTAGTCTCTTCATCTTATTACTGTCGCACCTCCTTTTTCAACTACACCCCGTAAAGGGTATAATAAAGGAGTTATTTCCAACTTGAAGTTACAATCGAAACGGGATTATTTTATCAAAAATTCAGAGTCGCCACTTGGGAGATTTATGGTGTCCCAAGTCACCGGTTTTAATCCCAAATCGAGGAAAAGAATGACTCTGTTATTATAGTCTGCGAACCAGAAATCCGGGTAAGGAATTCTGTTAACCCGAGAGAAGGTGTTAGGTACTCCCGAGTTCCGTGGTTCTAGCACGGTCGCTTTGATAATACTTGGCTTACTAAAATTGTTTAATTACTGATTTTAGAACCTATATGCTTTTGCTTCTTTCACCGCTTTTAATTAAGAAAATTATCTTGAAACGGGTTACGCGTACGTATACCCGCTTGTTTGGTGCGTCAAAAGTCATGTCACGCGAACGTGTCCACAATTAATAACGCTTTATTATTATTAAGAAAGTTTGGGCCGAAGTTGAGCGAAAGCATACTCCGGTTTTGTTTTTAGAATCGTAATTATGTTACGCGGACGTATACATAATCACAATTGTATTTTAAACGGCCCTGAAGGATATTCTACGAGTATTAGTCATTTTTAATATCTAAGTTATAAAATTAATACGGGGGCTCACGCAATTGTCATTTCATCTGGCATGGCACATCTCCAACTATTTCAAAAGATGGACTAACTGAAGCCAACTACGGATGCTCCTATCTAATCCAATTTTTGATCTTCAAAGACCAACAAACATCTCCACTGCCTTGACTAACAGGCCATGGTCCAGAAATGTGGTACAACTACTTATTCAATCAAATTAAACCAAGTGACCATACAACTCACGTAAATTAGCAAATAGGGGTCCAACTATTATTTTGACTCAAATCTTATCATTCCATCCTTGAAGAAGAACCAAGTCTAAAACGTGAGAACCAAGAGGGTAAAAGAAAACTAAAATGCATCAGGACTTAACGATGAGCATTCATATCATTTTAAAAAAAATAAATCCAAGCCTGCTATTATGGATTAAACTCTACGGATGCTACATTTTAATGTCACTAATGAATCAACAACACGAAGCATATTAATAACACCATTTAATTTCAACCCAAACAGATTATAGAAATTTAACCATCCAAGCAAAACGATAAAGAAGAAAATAACGGACCTTTGAAGCCTTTCAATATAGTAACGATCTTCCAACGGGTTACAAGAAGAATACAGCACTATGCGCTGAACACGAATAGACCCTCGGCAAGCAATGGACTGACCGAGTTTCGCCGGAAGAACTCCAATCTGACAGTGGCTCAGACGGAGCCTCGAATCGGCGACAAAATTCGACTAACGGACCTCGGACTGGCCTCAAACGACACCACTGAGCCACGACACAACAACGGAGCTTTCAAACAAAATCCATGAGTGAAAATCTAAAGTAGAAACTTATTTAATTCTACTCTCTGTAACAGAAACTTTTTCTCTTTCAAATCTATTTTGGAACTTTCAAATTGCAGAACTTGTCCTCTACTATATCGTGTGTGCTTTTTGATAATCTCCGGCGATGAATTGAGTGTGTATTCCGACGACAGTGAGGAGGGAATGAGCGTGTGTGTATAGGCAGTGAAGGAGTGAATTTTTTTTTTTTGTTTTGACGAGGGAGCTCGTCTGGTTGAGTAATGTCCGACGAAGTGAAGGTCGTTTGGACAGAGACAATGCCGGAAGTTCAAGGGTCGTTTGGGTGAGCAGCGGCGCAGGTTACAGGGGTCGGCGTTTGGTGGTGTCTATGTCTTCGATGGAGGAACTGTTTTGGGTGTTGAAGAAAATCAATTTCAGGCTGGGGAGGGTGGGTATGAAGGAGATGATCCGAGGGGGGTGGGGGGTGGTCCTGTCAAAAGCTGCGCAGCTGAAGCCTCCTCTTGGGCGTTCTTTTTCTTGTTCCCTTTAGGCGTTACTCTAGGTCTAGCTTTATAGGTTTAGGTCTTAGGGTTGGGTATTGGGTATTGGGTGTTGGGTCAATCCGGTTTGGACTAAGTTAGGAAAAGATTTGGGCTTTTAAAATAGTTTGGTCCAATTTAAATTAAAACCAGCTTTTTGTTTTAATTTTCTTTTCTTTCTTTAATTAATTAAAACCCTAAATTAAACTCCTAAATTTATTCAAATTGTAAAATTAAGCTAATTATCTAACTATAATGTTTATAAAAACTAGTTGATCCTAAATTGAAAGAGAAAACTCAATAATCCAAAATTAAAAGCTAAGAATGTAAAAATGAGTCATTTTTTGTAATTTTCATTTTAACTAAAGCGACTCATTAATTAATTAATCCTAAAATGTAAACACAAAATCTAAATGCAATGCATGGTATTTTTGGTAATTTTTTGATTTTTAATGGAATTTAAATACGCACAAAAATGTGAATAATTAATAACATTCTACAAAAATCCCTATAAAATTGCAAAAATTGGGAAAAATGATTTTATGATATTTTATGGGAATAATTCATATAGGGCAAAATCACGTGCTCACAATTACTATAACAATGTCTTCATGTTTTCTCCGTCTTCACTTAAATGGTATATAACGTATAAATTAGAGCACTAATAGTTCTCCGAGTTTTAAAAAGTGGTGGAAGAATAATCCAATGAGACGGGATCCGTCTATATCTAACTGATAAAGTTAGACAAATTTTGCAAAATCAGCCCTAAGGTTGGGCTTTGCTCAAAATAGTTTTCTTTTCTTTTCTGATAATTAAATATATTTATTAACCACTAATTAAAGTGAATAAAACATAGCATAGCTTTGCATAGCTAGATAAAGAACAGTTTATTTCGATCCTATACAACTTTACTATCTAAGCTACTGTATCAAACATTAGAAATTAAAAGTAAAGCTATCAACTTAGAACGGACGTGTTACTTTCAACACTTCATAACTCCTCCATATACTCTAAGATTGCAAATACATATTATTATTTTTTACAAGACTCACATAATCTCTTGCTTTGCTTCAAAGGTGTAATGTGGCCATTAATTTGGCTTCTTTTCAAGTGAGGCCATCTCATATAGGCATAAGCCTATTTACAAGAATACATGGCAGAAGAATAAACTTGGGGACCAAGTTTTCACGATATTTGCTATGACATCATATCTACTGTAACAAACTTAGAGGCCAAGGATTTCTTGCTATAAATAAAGGAGTTTCTCCTATTAACGTGAAGAAAATGGAGGAAACGAAGAAGATTAGAAGCTAGGGTTCACACCATGTATGCAGAGAACAGAAGCTTCGAGACCATTGTCTCTTCTATGTACTGAAAATGAATCATTGCATTTTATTACATAACTAGGCTTCACTATTTATAGTGACCCGGAAAGAATGAAAAATACAATGGGTTGTACTGGGCTAACTATAAGTACAAGAGTAATGAAAGAAAACTAGTTCCAACACATTAACCAGCATCTAATACATCTAATTGGCCTATTCTAACAGCCCCCCTCAAGTTGGAGGGTGACAAAACCCCCAACTTGTGAGTGTGTATGTGATGAGCAGGACCGGGCAGAACCTTGGTGAGTATATCAGCAGTCTGAGAAACACTGGGAGTGTGGACAAGAGAGATCAACCCATCACCAAGTTTGGCACGTACAAAATGACAATCGAATTTATGTGCTTTGCCCTCTCATGAAGAACAGAATTTTTTGCAATATGAAGGGCAGCCTAGCTATCACAAAATATAGGCACAGGTGAGGGAAGAAGCACACCAAAATCATAGAACAGCCTGGACAACCAAGTGACTTCAGTCACTGCCTTGCTCATGGATCTGTACTCTGCTTCTGTTGAGAAAAGAGAAATCACAGGTTGCTTCTTAAACTTCCAACCCACCAAACTACCACCAAGGAAGATGCAGAAACCAGTGACTGACCTCCTACTGTTAGGGCAAGAGGCCCAGTCACTATCATAAAATACCTTCAAAGACATATCAGGATCATTATTGTAAAAGATCTCTGAATCAGCAGAACCCTTGAGATATCTGAGAAGGTGAAGAGTAGCCTTCATGTGTGGGAGGCAAGGCTGCTGCATGAACTGACTCAAATGCTGGACTGCAAAGCTGAGGTCAAGTCTGGTATGGGTTAAAAAATTCAGCTTGCCTATAACACTTGTATACTCTTCAGGTTTAGGTAAAAGTTCACCTTCCTTGGCTTTCAACTTCACATTTAATTCAAGGGGCAGGTGACAGAGGAACACTCAAGAGAGTGAAACTCATCTAAAAGGTCATGAATAAATTTTCTTTGATGCAACAAAACCCTAGAAGAAGTATAGAGAACTTAAATACCAAGAAAGTAGTTAAGGAGACCAAGTCCTTGATTTTGAACCGATCATGGAGATAGCTCTTTAGGACAGAAATTTCTGTCAAGTCAATACCGGTTAAGATGATGTCATCTACATAAACAGCCAATATAACCAAAGAAGCCCCAAAACCCTTAGTGAAGACAGAATAGTCATTGAGAGAATGCATGTACCTCTAGAAGAGAGGGCTTGAGATAGCTTAGCATACCATTGTCTAGAAGCTTGCCGCAACCCATAAAAGCATTTTTGGAGCTTGTAGACCAAAGATGTAGAAGAAGATGTGGAGGCAGGAACAGACAGACTAGGGGGAAGCTTCATGAAAGCCTCTTCATCAAGATCACCATGCAAGAAAGCATTACTGATATCAAGCTGGAACAGAGACCACTGCTTCTTTATGGCCACACCAATTAAAGTCTTAATAGTGGACATTTTGACAACAAGGGAGAATGTTTCATGAAAGTCAACCCCTTCCACTTGAGTATACCACCAATCTATCTTTGTACCTTTCTATACTACCATCAGCCCTATATTTCACTTTATAAACCCATTTACACCCAATAAGTTTCTTGCCATGTGGCAATTCAACAATTTCCCAAGTCCCATTGACTTCCAAAGCCTAAAATTCCTTCTTCACGGCATCTTGCCACTCAAGAATGGTGGTTGCCTGAGAATATGAATGAGGCTTTGGGATATGCAACTGACCAACAGAAGGGACTGAGATGGAATTGAAGGATAAATATTGACAACATAGCTATTGAGATAACTAGGAGGGTTGTGTGGTATAAAGGATCTTCTCAAAACAGGCAAAGGAGAATAAGGGAGCTGAATGATCAATAGGTGAATAAACATGAGGTGAATTACTAGGAGGTGAAGTGGGAGTTTAGAGAAGGACTAGGAGCAGAATGCAGAACAGGAGAAGGAGGAGCAGTAGTTGAAGAAGAAACAGGTAAAGGAGAAGATAAAAGAGAAGGGGTTACAGAACAATCAGTATCAAAGAAAATGGATAAAGGAGAAGGGAGAATGTGAGAAGACTGATTGGAAACCTTAAAGAATGGAAAAATGTGTTTTAGGAAAATGACATCCCTAGAAATGAAACAGGATTTGGAAGTGAGACTATAGAGTTTATAACCTTTCTTAGCAAAAGGATAACCCACAAACACATATGGAATGGATCTGGGAGAGAATTTGTCCTCGTGCAACTTAGTTATGGTAGAGTAACACAAACAACCAATAGCTTTAAGATGAGAGTAAGAAGTAACAAAACCATATAACAATTCATAAGGGCTTTTGTGATTAAGGAGAGGAGAGGAAAACCTATTGATCAAGTAGGTGGCAGTGAGAAGGCAGTCTCCCCAAAACCTAATGGTAATAGAGCTCTGTCAGTTTCAAGCAAATGTATGTGTTTCCTTTCCACCACTCCATTCTGTTGAGGAGTGTGTGGGCAGGAAGTCTTATGTTGAATTCCTTTTTCAGAAAAGAAAAGAGAACCTGAGGCACTAAAGCCCAATTCTAAGGCATTATCGCTTCTGACAGCTTGAACCTTAGTATGGAATTGAGTTTCAACCATGGCAGTGAAAGCCTTGAGTAAATCAAAAGCATTACTCTTGGCTCACATAAAATGGGTCCAAGTGGCCCTTGAGAAATCATCAACAATAGTCAAGAAATACTTGGAAATATTATAAGTGGGTGTGTGATAAGGTCCCCAAGTATCTATGTGAATTAATTGGAATAAGTGAGTGGACTGTATGCTACTATCAGGGAAAGGCAGTCTTGTTTGCCTGGCTAAGGGGCAGATAGGACAACTAAAGGATTGTTTAAGAGGAAATTTACAATTTATAGCAGATATAGTTTTCATTTTAGAGAAAGGAATATGCCCAAGTCTGTAATGCCAAACAACCTCAGCTTTATTCATATTATCAATAGCTTATGTGGTATTTACAAGGGAGTATTCATCAGTTACGCTAGCATGAACTAAAGAATTAGAAACTGAAACATTTGAAACAACAGGATGAGCAAGAAAAATTTGGGAGAGGAACAATGACAGACTGAAACAGCCTGTAGAGTCCATTGTCCAACTTACCAAGTACCACTGGCTTCCTCACTGAAGGGCCCTGTAAAGTTTAAACAACCTTGGTAAATTGTACCGTCTCATCACAATGAGAGAGTAATTTGTGGACAAAAGTGAGATTATAGTGAAAACTAGGAACATAAAGTACATTGTACAATATTAAGTCAGGCAATAAAGTCAATGATCCAATATTGGTAACCTTGACTTTATACCCATTTGGAAGAGAAACAAGGTATGGAACAGGTAAGGTTTGGACATTAAAGAGTAAATTTCTAGTGGAAGTCATATGGTCAGAAGCCCCTAAGTCTATGATCCACACTATACCATCCACTTTGGTCAACATAAATGCACCATAAGACTTTTCACCAGCAAAATTGGTTGATCCCATTAAGTTTGAAGTAGATGGAGAAGGAGACGAATGTGACTGTTGAAGCAGCAACATCAATTGAGAATATTGATCCTTGGTAAGTCCAGGGATATCGGACATATCTTCAGACTGTAGAAGAGTACCATACTCAGTAAAGATGTCACCAGTCCCAGATTCAGCATGACTGGTAAGTTTAACATGTGCAGCAGTCTTTCTAAGGTTAGGAGATCTAGTAAACTTGAAATTTGGGGGATAACCATGGAGTTTGTAGCACTTGTCTATAGTATGGCCAGGTTTCTTACAGTTTTTGCATGTGACACTTGGTTTAGATGGTTCAAAATTCACCTTAGAAGGATTGATCGAATTCTCGACACGAGATTTAGACGGATCTCGGCTCTGATACCATGTTAACATGAATGGAGGAAACGAAGAAGATTAGAAGCTAGGTTTAACACCATGTATGCAGAGAACAGAAGCTTCGAGACCATTATCTCTTCTGTGTACTGAAAATGAATCATTGCATTTTATTACATAACTGATCTTCACTATTTATAGTGACCCTGAAAGAATGAAAAATACAATAGGCTGTACAACTGGGCTAACTATAAATACAAGAGTAAAGAAAGAAAACTAGGCCCAAGAAAGAAAACTAGGCCCAAAACATTAACCAGCATCTAATACATCTAATTGGCCTATTCTAACATCTCCTCTTTTGTAGACACACCAATTTAAGAGCTTTTCACTCCTATCTTTCTTTCTCCTCCTTAATTTATTAAAAGTATTTTGTAAGACAGTTGAGTGTTTGGAAATACTTGTGTGAACCTTTTCTTTGGAGTGATCTTGTGAGGTTATTCTCTTGGGATATTTGAGGCTAATTAGAGTATTCACTCTAATTTTGTACTCTTGTAGATGGAGAAGGAGACAAATGTGACTGTTGAAGCAGCAACATCAATTGAGAATATTGATCCTTGGTAAGTCCAGGGATATCAGACATATCTTCAGACTGTGGAAGAGTACCATACTCAGTAAAGATGTCACCAGTCCCAGATTCAGCATGACTTGTAAGTTCAACATGTGCAGCAGTCTTTCTAAGGTTAGGAGATCTAGTAAACTTGAAATTTGGGGGATAACCATGGAGTTTGTAGCACTTGTCTATAGTATGGCCAGGTTTCTTACAGTTTTTGCATGTGACACTTGGTTTAGATGGTTCAAAATTCACCTTAGAAGGATTGATCGAATTCTCAGCACGAGATTTAGACGGATCTCGGCTCTGATACCATGTTAACATGAAGAAAATGGAGGAAACGAAGAAGATTAGAAGCTAGGGTTCACACCATGTATGCAGAGAACAGAAGCTTCGAGACCATTCTCTTCTGTGTACTGAAAATGAATCATTGCATTTTATTACATGACCGGTCTTCACTATTTATAGTGACCCGGAAAGAATGAAAAATAAAATAGGCTGTACAACTGGGCTAACTATAAATACAAGAGTAAAGAAAGAAAACTAGGCCCAAAACATTAACCAGCATCTAATACATCTAATTGGCCTATTCTAACATCTCATCTTTTGTAGACACACCAATTCAAGAGCTTTTCACTCCTATATTTCTTTCTCCTCCTTAATTTATTAAAATTATTTTGTAAGAGAGTTGAGTGTTTGGAAATACTTGTGTGAACCTTTTCTTTGGAATGATCTTGTGAGGTTATTCTCTTTGGGTATTTGAGACTAATTATAGTATTTACTCTAATTTTGTACTCTTGTAGATGGAGAAGGAGATATATGTGATTGTTGAAGCAACAACGTCAATTGAGAATATTGATCCTTGGTAAGTCCAGAGATATCAGACATATCTTCGGACTGTGAAAGAGTACCATGCTCAGTAAATATGTCACCAGTCCCAAATTTAGCATGACTGGTAAGTTCAACATGTGCAGCAGTCTTTCTGAGGTTAGGAGATCTAGTAAACTTGAAATTTGGGGGATAACCATGGAGTTTGTAGCACTTGTCTATAGTACGGCCAGGTGTCTTACAGTTTTTGTATGTGACACTTGGTTTAGATGGTTCAAAATTCACCTTAGAAGGATAACACTGCTTGAACACCCCAGCACTAAAAGATGCAGAGGTAGAAGGAAACTGAGTCCCAGAAGACACATTCCTCTGTTTCTCATCAGATAATATGATGCTATACACAGCCCCAATTGAAGGAAGAGGCTTCATCATCAGAATATTACTCCTGGTTTAGACATATGTATCATTCAAACCCATCAAAAACTGATAAGCCCTTTGTTCCTCGTCTTCTGTAGACTTAGCCCCACAAGAACATACCCTAGTTCGACCAGCAGATTTGGAAGCTATCTCATCCCACAATTGTTTGATTTTATTAAAATATGAGGCTATGTCAAAAGACCCCTATGAAATGTGTGCTAACTCTTTCTTAAGTTCAAAGACTTCAACACCATCGGCCTTACCATATCTCTCTTCTAACTCGTGCTGAATTTCCCTAGCAANAGAGATATTTCCTTAGACAAGGACGTTTATAACCAGGAGATGACAAGGTCATTAAACCTCTGCCATTGTCTGGCAAGAGGTGAAACAGGTGAAGGCTTCTGGGAATTTCCATTTATAAATCTAGTTGTTTCTAATTGAGATTGCAACAGGACATTACGCCTCCAACTACCATATCCTGTTCCATCAAACGGGGTGGATACTAACGAGGTACCTCAAAACATCTGATGGATGAACATAGAGAGGATGACATGGATGAGTATAATCATCCTCATGAAATACAGTGCGAGAAATTGTTGGAGTTGAAGATGTATCAAGAGTTCCATTAGTCATGTTATCACATTCACAATCAAATATATAGAAGACCTAAATCATGCAAATAGAAATACGAGGATGCAATGAAGAATGAAATTGATGTTACCAATCTCTTTCGCAACCGGAAAAAGCTACAGCCTTCACTAGAAGAGAACACTTCAATAGCCGTCGTCATAAAAGTTCGATTCGAGCAACCCCTAATTTGAGTCGAAATCCTTGAAATCGTCTAAAATAAAAATTCACCGCCGCGATGCACGGGAGTGGATGATTTAACACAATATTGGAGAATAAATCGAAGAAAAACCCAAGCACCAGACCACGAACACCGAAAGAAATCAAAATCAGACGAAGTATATAGAAAGGCAGTAAGAGAACACGAGCGTAGGATCGATCGAATTCTCAGCACGAGATTTAGACGGATCTCGGCTCTGATACCATGTTAACATGAAGAAAATGGAGGAAACAATGAAGATTAGAAGCTAGGGTTCACACCATCACTACAAGAAAACAGCGTTTAGCGACGAAATTTAGCGACAAGAGATATTTTGTAGCTACATAACGACGGATTAGCGACGCATTTTGTAGTTTGTCGCCAAATAAGCTACTAAAAGAACTCGTATAAAATATAGCGACGGAATAGTGACAGACACTTATATTCGTTGCTAAAATTGGCGCTAAATGTTAGCGACTTTATTTTACCTACAAAATTAGCGAAGAAAGCGAGGCGACAAAAATTATTAAAATCTAGCGACAGATTTAACGTCAAAAAATCCGTCGCTGAAGTCCTTTTACCTATCAAGACATTCCAAAGTTGATTGCGACAAAATGTTCTATCGCTAGTTTCCTTAAAATAAAATTTCATTAGATATTATTAGCGACAGAAATTAGGTTCGTCGCTATTTCCGTTGCTAAAAATCTAGTTCCATTAAAATAAATTTTCATTAGTTATTATTAGCTACATAAATTCGATCTATCGCAAATTCCGTCGCTAAAATTTTGTCCTAAAAATAAAATTAGGACAACACACCCACTCCTCTCAGACTCCCACTCTCGATACAATTAGGGCAACACGCCCACTTTCTCTCCTCTCTATCAGACAGACTCCCACTCTCAATACTCTTTAACAATGTGAGTTTTTTACTTCAAATACAAAAACTTGGGTGTGAATCTAGGGTTAATGTCTGAAAAATAGAAGAAAACTTTTGAAATTGCAAGATTTTTGGTTCAGAACTCTGAAATTCTTCAATTGGGGAGCCTCGATCTTGTTGGTGTCAGTAGTGCTTAGTGGATTATTTTCTTGTGTGGTACAGGCTATTAGGTCAATCCTTACATGGGAGCTTTGGAGAGTTCTGATGTGTGACGCCATATGTTACTCACGTGTTTTCACCATATCACTCAATTTTTATTTTTATTTTAATCTGAATCTTGGACTTGTTTAGATTCCTCTCCCATATAAGTTTAGGGTTTCGGCAAATTGGCCTTTAAATCAATTAATTTTTTACGCATAAAATTAATCTGCAATTGGAAGATTTACCACTTAGGATCTTTTCATAATATCTTAGTTTACATCACCCAGTGTCAAATCCATTCCTAGGGAGGCAATGCATATGGCCTTGTTGCACTGGAGTCTAACATGATTAGTGACGGGTTGATTCCTGTTGACCTATTCATGAATTTGGTCAATAAGGATGATGAATGGGTGAACTAATTAGATACTTTGAAGTGCAAGTTTGATATTGTCTTTGAATTGCACCCTTCCTTGTCTTTGCCGCCTGAATTTTGCTTTGACTTTGTCTGTGAATTAGTTGGTCTTACATTTCTTGTATTGTCAATTTTCAGGGCTTTTCCTTCCTGTAGTTGTAAGGCCAATGCTTGACTCTTTTGAATCATCAAAGCAAGTCCTTCAACCTGCTCTAAGCGATGTGAGTTAATCGTCGCTTTGATACCAATTTCGCTGCTCCTTTTTATTTATCCTTTAATCAAAAGTATCTGTATTGTACCTTCTCCTTCAAAGTTGGTTTTTATGGATCTCGGTGATATTTTTTTTGGGCTTCCCAGGTTTATCATTATTGAAGTATTTGCTTAAATGTATTCTTCGTACTTGGTTGGTAAATGTTGCACGCCCCATGCATCTCTAATAGAGGGTTTTGTTTTTCAAATTTCTCAATTTTAGTTCCAAGTTGTATGTGGTGTGCGCTTTATTTTGTTCAATTTTGGTGATTTTTTCTCTATTCTTGCTTTCATTCAATGTAATTTGTTATTGCTACTGTAGTTTTGGTGTTGGTGGGTATCGGCTACAGGCTAGGTTCTTTTGGATAGTGTGCTATTGGATTTTGAGATCTTGGTGTTGCTCCGTTTTGGATCCACAATATCACTATTTAATCATTCAACGACACTAGTTACCATATATAAACTCCTTTTTTATAAGTGTAACAATCATTAATATTCCAATTACCACAAAAGTAAAAGGAAAAAGATCATCATAACTAGCAGATAAACACCATTGAATTCTGTCACGACCCCAGTTCACCCTCCGTGAACATGTCGTGATGGTACCTAGTCCCTATAACTAGGTAAGCCTAACAATGCGGAAATAACAACCTAACTTGCGGAATAATTAATTAGAACTGAACATATCAAAATAATAACTGCATATAAGGCCGCTCGGCCTATACAACTCAAAGGAAATGCGAAAGTCTACAACACCATCCCAAAACCCGGAAACTCACGAGAACCACGGGCTAATAGAAATACGGTAAATGCTCTAATCTACAGAACGTCTACATCAAAAGTATGATAGAATCTAAACACTACAGATAGAATAAGGAAGGAGACTCTTCGGTCTGCGGACGCTGCAGATATACCTCGAAGTCTCCGTAGCTCTCCCCGCCTCAGGGATAGTGCGCCTGAGTGGAGGTACCTGGATCTGCACATGAAAAACACGCGTAGGAAGGGCATGAGTACACCACAGCGGTACTCAGTAAGCGCCAAGCCTAACCTCGGTTGGGTAGTGACGAGGAAGGTCAGGGCCCTACTGAGGTTAAACAATATAATATAAATCAATAGTATGAAAATAGGCAGTAACAGTGAGTACAGCAGTGGAATAAGACAGACTAAACAAGCAATAACAAATACACAAAGAACGGAGCAAACACAGAATAAGTACAGCTCAATACCACTAGTAACAATGAGGATCTCCCAGGATACCGTCTTGTAGTCTTTTTCTCAACTGTCCAGGGGATCTATCGGGAATCTAACCCGCAGTCCCAAAGTAAAAACAAGGGGGGGGGGGAGCTACCGAAATCCCACATCCGTAGTCCCAATATAAATGCGCAACCAATAATATATATATATATATATATATATATATATATATATATATATATATATATATCAACTAGAAGATATTCAGAAATGAAGTACAAAAGACAAGCATCAGGTAATACTAGCCTAGCATGCTTCACGTAGTACAGTCAAGGCAACTTAAACAATTAGGAAAGTCAAATCAACTAAACATGCTTTTCTAATCTAACACTGGTTATAATTGCAAGTAAAATAAGGCACATATGAAGGAAACTCGGTCTCAATATCTTAAGTAAAAATCGGATTTCTCAACAATTAGCTCAAGTACGCGCTCGTCACCTCACGTACAAGACACTCAAATACCAAATATCGTATCCTAAGGGGAAAGGTCCCCCACACAAGGTTAGACAAGCCACTTACCTCGAACCGGCTCCAAAAATCAACTCGAAATCACACTTTTGCCACGAGTATTCGTCTCCAAATGGCCCAAATCTATTCAATTCAATTACATATCGTAAATAACATCTCAAACAACTGATTCTACTATTAAATTCAAAGACAAGACGCGAAATTAGGTAAAATGACCAAAACGCCCCTCAGGCCAACGTCTCGAAATCGGATAATTTTTATATTTTCAGAATCCTCGTACTCTCACGAGTCTAACCATATAAAAATCTCCCAAATCGGAGGTCAAACACCCACTCAAAACTTAATAGTTTGGTCTATGAAGTTTTACCCATTTTTCATTCAAAAATCCGAAATTAAGGATGAATTCGTGATTAGATTAGTGGGTATTAAGCATAAGAGAGTAGAGAATCGTTACCCAATCGTTGCTCTTGAAAACCCCTCGGAATTTCTCCCAAATCCGAGCTCTCTAGCTTGAGTTTTGTTAAAAATGGCTAACCCTCGTTTTTGAAATGTTAAATACTGTCAAGACAATCAATGCATCGCAAACGCGGAGATTAAATCGCGTTCGCGGAGAAGAAAAATGGAAGATGTCAAAGATGCTCTTCGCGATCGCGAGGAGTAGGATGCGAACGCGAAGGCCTGGGATGTTTAGAGCTACGCGAACGCGTGGCCTGTAACGCGATCGCGATTAAGGAAAATGCTGAGGTCCAGAGGTTGTTCTACGCGAACGCGTGCAAGCGTTCGCGAACGCGAAGAACTGACTGGCATAGGTACGCGAACGCGGCGAAGTTTATGCGAACGCGATGAAGAAACTGGCCTCCCTCCAAGATTACACTATGCGAACGCGAGAGGGAGGCCGCGATCGCGAAGAGGAAAAGTCTGCAACAGCTGAGTTCAGTTTTCTGCAATTTTTAACAACACAAAAATGCTCCGTTGAGCATTCGAAACACACCCGACGGCCCCGGGACCTCAACCTAACCTACGGATATATCCCATAACATCATTCAAACTTGTACCAATCCTTAAACCACCTAAAACAACGCCGAAAACTCGAATTAAACAAGGATTTGAGCCTAAGAACTTCAATGTTTCATCAAAACACGCTTTCGATCAAAAACCTAACCAAAACACGTCCGAATGACCCGAAATTTTTCACACACATCCCAAATGACATGACGGAGCTACTGCAACTTTCGGAATTCCAATCCGACCCTCGGATAAAAAATTCACTATCGGACCGGAAACTTCAAAAATTCAAACTTCGGCATTTCAAGCCTAAATGAGCTACGGACTTCCAAAATACATTCCGAACACGCTCCCAACCCCGAAATCACCTAACTGAGCTAACGGAACTATAGGATTTCCATTCCGAGGTCGTCTTCACACTGTCCCGACTACGGACCATTTTTCAACACTTAAGCTCTCATTTAGGGACTAAGTGTCCCAAAACTCTCCGAAACTCAATACCGAACGTCCCAGCAAACCAAAATAGCAGAAATGAACTTAGGGGAAGCAGTTAATAGGGGATCAGGGCGTAAATTCTTAAGACGACCGGCCGGGTCGTCACAAACTCAGTTCTACACTCTGTTTCCTTTTTTTTATAGTGTTTCAGAATTGAAAGGTAAAAGAGGGATATTAAAATGGTTCAGATTACCATATCAATGGACATTATTTAAATTTTTTAGACAAATGAATGAAGAAGATTAAGTTTATGTGAATTTGGAAGAAATAATTCTAACTAAATGAAGAAGAATACTGATACAGAAATGATAAAGCATGACCAACATTCTTTTAGCTGTTTTATTAGACAATAGTAAGAGTCTGCTTCCAGATTACAACTAATAGTAGTACAAAAATTCAGTTGATTTCTCTACAGTTCTACATTCAAATATTCACCATATACTTCAAAATTCAATCAACCCAACAGTACTTATTGCTAAAACTACAGTAGCAAAGTGTGACAGATACTACTTTTAACTTTAATCTTCCGAATGATTAAGTTAGAAAAAAATATGGAACTTGTGTACTAACCTAAGCTTCTCTTCTACTTGAGATATTTACTGGGGAAAAAAAGATGATCAAGAGCCATGTTGACTAGATCTCTAATTTGCTTATACATTTCAGAATTTCGGATTAGTTTTTTTATTCTTTTTCCCCCAACTATTTTCTCTAGTTAGTTACGTTATCTAATCATTTTCGACTTATGTAAACCTTAATATATAGCATTTCATTTGTCTTTAAGGTTCTTATTTTGGTCAAAGAAAGGAACTGAGCATTCTAAGATTTGTTTTCATTCCAAGATTGGGGTGTTAGTAATTCTCAGCTTATTCAGATGTCAACTTGTTATTCATTTTAGAAAGCATTCTGATGTCTTATTAAATAAAGAACTCTAAGGTCTTGTTTATTTTAATATTAAAATAGGAACATGGACAATCTAGAGCGTGATTGTATTTACAAAAGGTTGGATGGCCGAGGGGGTATTAATTCAAGTTTCATAACTGGTCTGAACAAGTTTCTCTAGTTTGCTTGTTCTCAGAGCAATCGCATGAGTGGTGACAATGTTACATGTCTATGTAAAAAATGTCACAACATTAAATATATGGATGTTGAAACTGTTAAATTGCACCTTTATCATTATGAATTTGTTGAGAACTATTTTCTTTGGAAGTATCAAGGAGAAAAAAATGTGATCGGTGAGATGTCTTCTAGTGGTGATTTGCATGGTGGCGCTCAACCTGAATCGGGATATGAGAATCCATATCGACAAATGATCTTGGATGCAGCTGGACCTAATTCTGGCCATGGTTTGAGCTGACAGTCTTATAATAATACTGAACCTGAGTCGTCTCATTCTTATGAACCTTCAATGGAGGCGGAGCCTAATCCTTCAATGGAGGAGGAGCCTAATCCCTGCTTGTTGAATATATTGTTAATTTATATTAATATCAGTAACTTTTTATTAAGTGTATTTAATAGATTTTATGTAATATGCTTGAACAGAATACATTTAAAATAATAAATAAAAAGAATTTTGAAAAATCAGCAATATATTAAAAATAAATTAGCGACGGATACTTTCCGTAGCTAAAATTATCGCGTAAAATTAAATCTTGCGGCGAATTAGTGACAAAAGGATTTTGTTGCAAAAAGCAAGGAGAATTAGCTATAACACGTCTAGCGACAGACTCTTTCGTCGCTATAAGAACAAATGACGAATTTTGTTATGTATTGCAGCGACGAAAGACGTCAAAATAGCGACAGAAACAAGCAATATAGCGATGCTTATTTCCATCGCAAAACTTTGCTACAGATATATTCCGTCGCTAATTCTGCGACGGTTTGGTTTTTTTCATCGCTATGAGTCTGGCTACGAGCATTTTAGGGACCAACCTGAATCCGTCGCGAAACAACTTTAGCGACGGAATGCGGCTGTCGCTAAACGCTGTTTTTTTATATTGCATGTATGCAGAGAACAGAAGCTTCGAGACCATTATCTGTTCTGTGTACTGAAAATGAATCATTGCATTTTATTACATAACTGGTCTTCACTATTTATAGTGACCCAGAAAGAATAAAAAATACAATGAGCTGTACAACTGGGCTAACTATAAATACAAGAGTAAAGAAAGAAAACTAGGCCCAAGAAGAAACTAGGCCAAAACATTAACCAGCATCTAATACATCTAATTGGCCTATCTAACATNGATATTTGAGGCTAATTAGAGTATTCACTCTAATTTTGTACTCTTGTAGATGGAGAAGGAGACAAATGTGACTGTTGAAGCAGCAACATCAATTGAGAATATTGATCCTTGGTAAGTCCAGGGATATCAGACATATCTTCAGACTGTGGAAGAGTACCATACTCAGTAAAGATGTCACCAGTCCCAGATTCAGCATGACTTGTAAGTTCAACATGTGCAGCAGTCTTTCTAAGGTTAGGAGATCTAGTAAACTTGAAATTTGGGGGATAACCATGGAGTTTGTAGCACTTGTCTATAGTATGGCCAGGTTTCTTACAGTTTTTGCATGTGACACTTGGTTTAGATGGTTCAAAATTCACCTTAGAAGGATTGATCGAATTCTCAGCACGAGATTTAGACGGATCTCGGCTCTGATACCATGTTAACATGAAGAAAATGGAGGAAACGAAGAAGATTAGAAGCTAGGGTTCACACCATGTATGCAGAGAACAGAAGCTTCGAGACCATTCTCTTCTGTGTACTGAAAATGAATCATTGCATTTTATTACATGACCGGTCTTCACTATTTATAGTGACCCGGAAAGAATGAAAAATAAAATAGGCTGTACAACTGGGCTAACTATAAATACAAGAGTAAAGAAAGAAAACTAGGCCCAAAACATTAACCAGCATCTAATACATCTAATTGGCCTATTCTAACATCTCATCTTTTGTAGACACACCAATTCAAGAGCTTTTCACTCCTATCTTTCTTTCTCCTCCTTAATTTATTAAAATTATTTTGTAAGAGAGTTGAGTGTTTGAAAATACTTGTGTGAACCTTTTCTTTGGAATGATCTTGTGAGGTTATTCTCTTTGGGTATTTGAGACTAGTTATAGTATTTACTCTAATTTTGTACTCTTGTAGATGGAGAAGGAGATAGATGTGATTGTTGAAGCAACAACGTCAATTGAGAATATTGATCCTTGGTAAGTCCAGAGATATCAGACATATCTTCGGACTGTGAAAGAGTACCATGCTCAGTAAATATGTCACCAGTCCCAAATTTAGCATGACTGGTAAGTTCAACATGTGCAGCAGTCTTTCTGAGGTTAGGAGATCTAGTAAACTTGAAATTTGGGGGATAACCATGGAGTTTGTAGCACTTGTCTATAGTACGGCCAGGTGTCTTACAGTTTTTGTATGTGACACTTGGTTTAGATGGTTCAAAATTCACCTTAGAAGGATAACACTGCTTGAACACCCCAGCACTAAAAGATGCAGAGGTAGAAGGAAACTGAGTCCCAGAAGACACATTCCTCTGTTTCTCATCAGATAATATGATGCTATACACAGCCCCAATTGAAGGAAGAGGCTTCATCATCAGAATATTACTCCTGGTTTAGACATATGTATCATTCAAACCCATCAAAAACTGATAAGCCCTTTGTTCCTCGTCTTCTGTAGACTTAGCCCCACAAGAACATACCCTAGTTCGACCAGCAGATTTGGAAGCTATCTCATCCCACAATTGTTTGATTTTATTAAAATATGAGGCTATGTCAAAAGACCCCTATGAAATGTGTGCTAACTCTTTCTTAAGTTCAAAGACTTCAACACCATCGGCCTTACCATATCTCTCTTCTAACTCGTTCTGAATTTCCCTAGCAAATTCTGAATACTCCACACTGTGAGATATTTCCTTAGACAAGGAGTTTACTAACCAGGAGATGACAAGGTCATTAAACCTCTGCCATTGTCTGGCAAGAGGTGAAACAGGTGAAGGCTTCTGGGAATTTCCATTTATAAAATCTAGTTTGTTTCTAATTGAGAGTGCAACAAGGACATTACGCCTCCAACTACCATATCCTGTTCCATCAAACGGGGTGGATACTAACGAGGTCCTCAAAACATCTGATGGATGAACATAGAGAGGATGACATGGATGAGTATAATCATCCTCATGAAATGCAGTGCGAGAAATTGTTGGAGTTGAAGATGTATCAAGAGTTCCATTAGTCATGTTATCACATTCACAATCAAATATATAGAAGACCTAAATCATGCAAATAGAAATACGAGGATGCAATGAAGAATGAAATTGATGTTACCAATCTCTTTCGCAACCGGAAAAAGCTACAGCCTTCAACTAGAAGAGAACACTTCAATAGCCGTCGTCATAAAAGTTCGATTCGAGCAACCCCTAATTTGAGTCGAAATCCTTGAAATCGTCTAAAATAAAAATTCACCGCCGCGATGCACGGGAGTGGATGATTTAACACAATATTGGAGAATAAATCGAAGAAAAACCCAAGCACCAGACCACGAACACCGAAAGAAATCAAAATCAGACGAAGTATATAGAAAGGCAGTAAGAGAACACGAGCGTAGGATCGATCGAATTCTCAGCACGAGATTTAGACGGATCTCGGCTCTGATACCATATTGAAACACAATAAAAAGAAAAGACAATGAAATACTGCGAGATACATTGAAATATATTAACAAAAAATACAAGTTCCATTACAGCGAGAAAATATCTGTCAAAATCTTAACTTCTTCCATTGCTTTTTCAAGAGCAATTGTCTGTAAATGGCGACAATTTCACTGTCTTTTGTTTGGCTGTGTCGACTTTGTGTACTTTTTTAGCAAATAAGAATATTTGACATGAGAGAGAAATTTCACGACTTCTTCTCCTTCTCCAGCGAGATTGAAATTCGACTGTGAATGAGATTTGGAGGCTGAGGGCGGCGGTAACAATGAATAACGGTCGCGGTCGAAACGGTGACGGTGGCTTTTGCTCCAGCGTCCGGCGGATGAGAAGACATCGAGAAGTAGAGAGAGAGAGAGGGAGAATAGATATGGGGTAGGGGATAGGAGAAATATGAGGGGATATGAGAGAGAAAAATAATATAAAGCTTATTTTATGGCTTAAGGGTAGGAGATGACCATAAATAGATATTTGACTATAAAAAATCAAAAGGTAGCTATGGAATATAACTTTTTTAAAAGGATATTTATTTAAAATAAATAAGGTATCAAACCTTTGGTATAGGAGGTAACTAATCCTATAAAGATTGCAAGTTTCATTGACTTTGTCTCTTCTTTGTTTTACAATTTTGGCCCAACATCAGAGGTTTTGCAGTGGCAGCTCATAGGCCCAGTCTGGCAAATTCAAATGCAATGTGACACTTGTTCGTTAAAATAGCCCAAGATTCGGGCCTAAACCCTAGCCCAAGATTCGGGCCTAAACCCATTACCGTTACCTAGGTCTTTCATAAATTTGCAGCCTCTATATAATCACCACAACTTTACTCACAGATGAAGACCTAGTTTACTTTTGACTTCGCCGAACGCCTTCGCGTTCTCACTTTATTTTTATGCATAAATTATTGTGTTTTTTATCGTGATTTTCTTAGTTTGATCTTTGTTTATAGTTTGTTATCTTCATTTTTTTAGTTCAATATTTGGTTTCTAAAAAGCCCGATGATGGAAAATATATATAAAATTGAGCGGCTGTGATGGTTTTAGATTCATCAGTTGCCTTTCTGCATCACCTGAAAATCAGCAAGAAAAATTCATTTTTTTAAATCCCTTCCTCCTTCCCCTAAATATTTTTATAGAGCTGATCTTTATGGTGATGTGTGAAAGGCTTCTGATGAGTTCCATCACGATTTAAGCCGTCTGTGATTTTGAAGCTATGAGATCTGAGGGCTTTTCACTTTTCACAATTTGGTTGTTTGGTCTTGCTTTTCTTTTCGGAAAAATTATATATTTGTTTGGATTTTGTTTTCGAGAGTATTGCTTTTTGGTTTGTTTTTGTGATAATTTGTGTTGGTTTTTATATTTTGGTAATAAATCATTGGAAATATTAGAATTATGCATAGTATTTCATAATTGTAGATAAGATATTTTAAGTAAAAATTGGACAAAGAGCGCAAAATTTGTTACAAGAACCGTTAAATTTAGATTAGAAAAAAATTTGGTTGAAGGGAAAAAAATCTAAGTTAGAAATATGAACATTGAAAGAGCCATCAAATGATCATTAGGTTTAAACAATTGTTATTCTATTTTTTTTTGAGTCCATACTAATTGGTTTCTAACCTAGATTTGGTCTTAAACCAAACCAAGCATGAGTAGAATAATGATAATTGAGCGTCACAAAAGAGAGGATATTCATTCCATATTAACAGAGCAATTTATTTTGGTAATCAAGCTATTGAAACTTGAAAGAATAAAGATAAAATGGAAATAGCAGATCAAAAGGGACATTTAATATTCGTCAATTAGGATTTACATATTGTGGTATTCTTTTTCAAATTTTCATTGAAGCTCTAAGTTTCATTTCTCGACCATTAAAAAGTCCCATTACTTTCTTGCTACGTTAGGAGCAAAACATTTAAGATGATAAAATGTTGAGTAAAAATTACACAATATATTAAAGAATTATGCTTTTAATCACTTGACACAGCAACCCAAGTAAAAATGGCCATGTTTGAAGCTTTTATTCGGTTTGGCTCAAGTTGTATATATCTTGAAAGAAATATTTCAGTCTTTAGCCCATTATTAAAGACATACTTCTAGGGTTTTTTTCTTTTCTTCTTTCTTCTTTCCCAGCATACTCAATCTCTCTTCACTCGCCTCTCTCTTCCTTCTCCCTAAAAATTACAGAATTTTTTTGTACACACTCGTGATAATCCTCCCATTCTATGTCAATTAGATTTTGATTTTTGAGTTAATTGACAAAAAAAGGTTAAGGAACCACAATAACATTTGGTATATCAGTCCAAAAACTATCAGATCTAGCCTAAAACTATCAGATCTTGCCTAAAAGAGCATCTCCGGTGACCTTGTCTCATATTTTCTTATTTCTCTTAGTTTTTGTTTCATGCTTTGCTACTGGTGAATCCCAGATTTGAATGCCAAAACCTCGTCGGAAAAATTCAACACCAGCAACCACCGAAAACTGTAATGTGGTGATGGACAGAAGGTGTTTTCTGGTGTAAACTTGTGTAGGTAGTGTTTATACAAACTTATACAATATTGTATAAATATGTATAAGTATGTATATATGCGTACAATGTTGTATAAATTGACAAAAAAAGGTTAAGGAACCACAATAAAATTTGGCATATTAGTCAAAAAACTATCAGATTTGGCCTAAAACTATCAGATCTTGCCAAAAGGAGCATCTCCGACGGCCTCGTCTCATATTTTTTTATTTCTCTTAGTTTTTGTTTCATCCTTTGCTACTGGTGAAGCTCAGATTTGAATGCCAAAACCTCGCCGGAAAAATTCAACACCAGCAACCACCGAAACTGTAATGTGGTGATGGACAGAAGGTGTTTTCTGGTGTAAACTTGTATAGGTGGTGTTTATACAAACTTATACAATATTGTATAAATATGTATAAGTATGTATATATGCGTACAATGTTGTACAAATTAGATATATTTTTAATGTATAAGTGTTTATATACATTGTACGTGTATAGTAGGCATCCATGAATGTTTGACACTTTCTTCTTTTCTTCTTCTTTGTCTTATTTTTCTGATATACATTATTAGAGATTGTATATACAAGTTTATACAAAGTTATACATCATTATACATGTAATGCACATGTGTAGTTAAATCTAAAATTAAAATTTTATATGTTCAACCTATGTATAAATTGATTTTTCTTGTTGATTTATTTGCAAAATCATGAACGTGCAATAATTTTTTCAATTTTTATTTTTTATTTATGCTATTTGGAAGTTGGAAAAGAAGAAAACTTAGGTTTTCAAGTTGCATTATATATGAATTTGAATTTTTTGTAGCTGGAATAGGAATATATAAACTTGGGGAGGAAGAATAAAAAATCACTGAATTTTCGTGCTTGACGATCTGCAGAATGAAAAAAGAAAGAAAAAAATGCTTATTTTTCAAATGTTGGCCTATTGTTAATGGGCTACAGATTTGCAAAGTTGTAACTGGGTTATTCTGCTGCAATGTATGTGGCTGAACTGTATTTTTTTGTAATTCTCCCTTTTTTTTATTTCTCGCTCAGTATCCGATACCCTCATTGGGGCCCGACTAATCCGGATTCTCGCCAGAAAGTCCCACATTGGGGATAAAGCGCCCCTAACAAAGGCGATTCCATACTAGGGGCTCGAACTCGAGATCCCCACTTCCATTGTTATTATTCGCAAAGAACCATTTGAAATTCTAGATTATTTTGTATAAATATATGTATTCTAGGATTTTACTTGGATTTAATTTTTTTTTTTCGTGTGTGGATAAATTCAAATAGTATTTCTTTTTAGATGAACTGT
Source organism: Nicotiana attenuata (assembly GCF_001879085.1). NCBI lineage: Eukaryota > Viridiplantae > Streptophyta > Magnoliopsida > Solanales > Solanaceae > Nicotiana > Nicotiana attenuata. Next base: position 142,028 of record NW_017672558.1, read on the forward strand.
TTGTTGCTTTATTTCTCAGTCATAATGATACAGTCACATAATTTTTGTCATTATGCTGGAAATAAGTTCATGATCTCTTTATATTCGTCTGTCTTGAAAAAATGGAGCCCAAATTAGTATGTTCACTAAGGGGTGGTTAGATTTGAATACGGCTGGGATAAGTTATGTTGGGATTAGTTATTCTATTTTATTTTTTATTCACCGTTTGGTATGTTGTACTAAAAATGACAATTACATAATTTCTAAGAAGAAAGTATAAGTTATCCTGGCACTAATTACCTCATCCTTTACAAGGTATAAGTTATCCTGGTACTAATTTTAATTTCGGGATAATTTATACCAGGTTTGCTAACCAAACAAAGTATTAAGGTGGTATTAAATTTTTATATCAACACTATACCTTCTTATACCTCATACCAAACGACCCCTAAGTGAAAGCAATTCTCCTAACTCTTTCTTATTGGCCGCTAGTCCCTTTTAATGGTTCCTAATTGCACCTCATGGACTTGGATCTCAAATTAACCTTTTCAAAAGGTGAAAATATGGGCTAACCAATTTTCGGATTGGTAATTGAAAAATAGTCCGCATTTGCACATTCATTTAAAAATAGCCACTATTTTACTGCAACACGAAAAGTTCCAGCATAATATACTGGAGATTGATGCATCTGTGTATGAAAATTATGTTGGAACTCCAACACACGGAAAGTTCCAGCATAATATACTGGAGATTGGAGTGCCTGTGTATGAACTTCCAGCATATTATGCTGGACCAATATATTATACTGGAACTCCAGTATATTATGCTGGAGTATTTTCTGAATTTTGAACAATGTTTTCGTTCAGATGTATCTTTACATAAAAAGTTATTAAAGCTAAATTTCGATTATTTTTGAAACTGTGGCTATTTTTCAATTACTACATGTAAATCTCGCTATTTTTGAATTTCAGCCTTTTTAAAGCAGTCTGGCCCTTTGGCTTCTTCTCGGCATTATTTCTTCTCAGTCCAATATTGGGTTAGGGCTGATTCATAACATAATATTAGCTCCATATGGTGGCTAGCTAACAGTGTGCACCCTCTCTTTCTTAATGCAAAATTTTACTTCCTATAACAAAAGTAATACACCTTACTTATTATAAACAAAACTATTTTAAATATTATTTTCTATAGCTGCCTTTTAATTTTATAGTAAAATAGGTATTTATGGTATACGCTACTATTGAGTTATGAAATACGCTATTTATGTTTTTTCTTTCTCTTTCTTTCAGTTAGTACACGATTCTCTCTCAAATTCTCAGCAAATTTTTTCTTTTTTCTCTCTTTTCGAGCAAAATACCTGCTTCTAATCGTAAATTCTCTGGCCGAATCTTCTATAGTTACTGCAATTGAAAATACGTTTACATGTTCAGTCAATCTACAATGTGTACACTAGCATGAACATTGGATGAATAATAGGGCAGAAGTTCTTAAAACGATGAATCATCAATTTCTACATAAGTATGAGTTAGAATCATCAGCGTCATCATCCACTATTGGCTCACCTTCTTAGGCGAACAGATCTGGCCATGGATACACCCGAGAAGATTTGAGGGCCGGGTTTTATTCTCCTCCATTTTTTGTTTTAATACAATGTATACAATATTTTGCTTGGCCGAAAAACGTCACATCCGGTGAAATTTCCTCTCTTATTTGCTATTTATTCACATACAATGATACAAATATATTGTATTCTGTACAAATACACTCAAATACATTATATTTTTGTGTCAATTCATTATTTTTTTGCATGTATTGATGTATTCTGAAGGTTTATATTTTTTTATTACAACCGAATATCACCATGTTTTGTGATTTCTGTTGTTTGAATACAGTCAAATTGAATATGGTGAATTGAATACAATGTATACTAGTGAATATCTGTAAATTTAATACAATGTATACAGTCGAATTGAATAAAACGATATACACCCTAATTTCTTGACTTTTTGGTGTTTGAATACAACTGAATTCAATATAGTGAAATTGAATACAATTCAATATTGCGCTTTTCGTTATTAAACACTCGTAATCACTATTTTTTTTAGGCGGATTACCTCACTGTATTTATAAATATATTTCGCGCGAATACATGGAATATACAATTAAATATCTGTAATCCCTATATTTTACCTCACTATATTTATAAATATAGTCACGCGAATACTCGGAATACAACACAATAGCAGCGAAATTTATGTAGAATTGATTTTGTTGAGTTAAATTAGGAGTGATACACGCTAATTGATCCTCTTTTCCTTATTAAACAACTGGATTTCCATATCTTTTTGGGCGAATTCCACTATTGTATTCATGAATACAGTAACGCGAATACAGTCGCATAATAGGACTCCCTTTTTTTTAGGCGAATTTCATTAATGTATTCATTAATACAGTAGCGCGAATATAACAAATACAGTCGCGTAACAACTAAATGGTAATTATAGGAAGTAATTATAGTCACGACCAAGATTTTCCACCGTCGGGATCGTGATGGCGGCTAACGCTGAGAATGTTAGGCAAGCCAACAGATACAGTTCTAATACGTTAACCATTAATCAAGAACAGTAATTAACAGTAATTGAAACTAAATAGATCTGAAATGCAAAAATTTTATAACAGATTAAGTACTCTAATACGAGACTACCCAAGAGATCTGGTGTCACAATCCATAAACTTCTAAGAATTTCTACAAACACTGGTTTCAAGGAAAATACATCTGTTTTTCGGAATAAATGAAAACAGTAATCTAAAATAGAGGGAGAGGACTCCAGGGTCTGCGGACGCCGGCAGATCTACCTTGGGTCTCCTGTGGATTGAAGGCAGCAACTCAAACTCTGATCAGTATGGTCCAGTACCGGGATCTGCACATAAAGTGCAGAGTGCAGTATCAATACAACCGACCCCATGTACTGGTAAGTGCCGAGCCTAACCTCGTCAAAGTAGTGACGAGGCTAGGACACGACAAATAACATAAACCTGTGCAGTTAAACAATATGCTAACATAATAACAATTAATACAAGCTAAGCAAAAATTAACGGGAATGGGCAACATGCTATGGGGGTACCAAAATAAAGAATCACAGCAGTAAAGGAATTTAAACAGCTAAAACACTTTGAACCGATAATAACAAATAAACACAACAAACAGAAATGCACGGCATCACCCTTCGTGTTTTTACTCTCGATCCTCACCAAACAATCAATAATAGAAACATGCACCGCATCACCCTTCGTGCTTTATCACTCAATCTCACCAGATAATCAATAATAGATATGTGCACGGCATCACCCTACGTGCTTTAACACTCAGCCTCACCATAAGAATAATAGAAATGTGCACGGCATCACCCTTTATGCTTTATAACTCAACTTCACCATATGAATAATAGAAATGTGCACGGCATCACCCTTCGTGCTTTATCACTCTCCCTCACCATGTAAGCAAACAACAGAAACAATAACAACCCGGCAAGGGCATCATAATTAAACAACTTTGTTTCATCACTTAACTTCACAACATGAATCTCAACTTGAGCCAATACTCAACCAATATCCAAAGCCAGAACAAACATAATAAGACTTGTTTAACATGAATGATAACTAGTTTAAGCAATAACAGTACGAATAACGAAATACAACGGCCGCAAGTATAGGACTCACTCACATGCTATGACCCGACAATAACATATAGATACTCGTCACCTCACCTATACGTCGTACTTAACAAGTAAACAAGTAGCAAATAAGGCAACAACACCTAATCCCTCAAGCTAAGGTTAGCCACAATACTTACCTCGGTTCCACGGCCAAACACAAGCCTCAAATACCGCTTTCCCTAAGTTTCCACTTCCAATCCGCCCGAATCTATTCATAATTAACTTATTAACATCAATTAAGGCCAAAGAAACCAATTCTAATGCACAATTATAGATTCCCCAACAATTTCCCAAAAAGTCAAAAATTCGACCCCGGGCCCGCTTGGTCAAAACTCAAAGTTCGGACCAAAATGCAATTACCCATTCACCCACGAACCCAAATATGTAATTAGTTTCGGAATCCGACCCCAAATCAAGGTCTAAATTTCCAAATTTGTAAAATTCCCAATTCCCCCCAAAATTCCTAATTTCTACCCTTAAAGAACAAGATTTAGGCCTAGAAATCTAATGGGTGTTGATGGAAAATGAAAGAAATGAGTTTAAGAACACAAACCTATGATTTGGTGTTGAAATCCCCCTTCAAGAATCGTCCAAGGTCTAGTTCTATGGAAGAAAATATGAAATTTTGAGCAAATCCCGACTTAGGTCTGTTTTAAAATCACTGGACAGGTCTTCTTCGCGTTCGCGAGAAGCCTGTCGCGTTCGCGAAGTAGCGGTCTTATTAACCTTCGCGTTCGAGAGACACCCTACGCGTTTGCGATGGTATATCCCCCTAACCTTCGCGTTTGCGAGCCGCTTGCCGCGTTCGCGTAGTGTATCATTCCCCTCCCCAAGTTTCCATTCTTCGCGCTCACGATAGCCTGGTCGCGTTCGCGAAGGGTAATGCCCCCAACGCTTCGCGTTCGCGACCATCCCCTCACGTTCGCGTAGAAGGATTTCTCTTCCAGACCAACCTACTCTTCGCGTTCGCGAGAGTTTCTTCGCGAACGCGAAGAAGGATACACCTGTGCCCCCGCAACAGCAAAACAATAGAAATCTCAAGTCCAAAACACCCTGTAGCCTATCCAAAACTCACCTGAACCCTCGGGGCTCCAAACCAAACATGCACACAGGTCTAAAAAAATCATACGGACTTGCTCGTGCGATCCAATCGCCAAAATAACATCTTAAACAATGAATTTTGCATCAAAATCAATGGAATTCTCAAGAACACTTGAAGTTTCTATCTTCACATTCGAGGGTCTGAATCACGTCATATAAACTCCGTTTCTTACCAAATTTCACAGACATGACTTAAATACCATATTAAACCTGTACTGGTCTCCGGAACCGAAATACGAGCCTGATACCAACAAGATCAAGCATTATTACATTTCTAAAAACCATTATATTTTATGTTTAAAAATTCTTCAAAAATTCATTTCTCGGCATCGGGATATCGGAATTCAATTCCGGGTATACGCCCAAGTCCCATATTTTTCTACGGACCCTCCGGGACCGTCAAATCACGAGTCCGGGTCCGTTTACTCAAAATGTTGACCAAAATCAACTTAAATCAATTTTAAAGGCAAAACTTAATATTTTCTCGAATTTTCACATAAAGGCTTTCCAGAACCGCACACGCAAATTGAGGAGAAAGAAAATGAGGTTTTGAAGACCTCGGAACCCCGAATTGGGTTCTAAAACACGAGATGATCTTTTGGGTCATCACATTCTCCACCTCTAAAACAACCGTTCGTCCTCGAACGGACATAGAAAAGTACCTGAGCTAGAGAAAAGATGGGTATATATGCTCCGCATATCGGACTCGGACTCCCAGGTAGCTGCCTCAACAGGTGACTTCTCCACTGCACACGAGCCGAAGAATAACTCTTCGACCTCAACTGACGAACCTGCTTTCTAAAATGGCTATCAGCTCCTCCTCGTAGGTCAAATCTTTTTCCAACTGGACAGTGCTGAAGTCTAACACATGGGATGGATCGCCGTGATACTTCCGAAGCATGGACACATGAAACACTGGATGCACAACTGATAAACCTGGCGGCAACGCAAGTCTGTAAGCCACCTCTCCCACTCGATCAAGGATCTCAAAAGGCCTGATGAACCTAGGGCTTAGCTTTCCCTTCCTCCCAAATCTCATCACGCCCTTCATGGGCGACACTCGAAGCAACACTCGCTCTCCGACCATGAATTCCACGTCACGAACCTTACGGTCGTCATAACTCTTTTGCCTGGACTGAGCTGTACGAAGCCTATCCTGAATAATCTTAACCTTATCCAAGGCATCCTGTACTAAATCTGTGCCCAACAACCGAGCCTCCCCCGGCTCGAACCACCTAACCGGCAATCGACACCGTCTACCATATAATGCCTCATAAGGAGCCATTTGGATGCTCGACTGATAGCTGTTGTGGCAAACTCCGCTAACGGCAAGAACTGATCCCAAGAACCTCCAAAGTCAATAACACAGGCGCGGAGCATATCCTCCAAAATCTGAATAGTACGCTCGGACTGTCCGTCCATCTGAGGATGAAATGCTATGCCCAACTCGACCTGCGTACCCAACTCACATTGAACTGTCCTCCAGAAATGCGAGATAAACTACGTACCTCAATCAGAAATTATAGACATGGTCATGATCGCTGCCAACTCCGCACCACTAAAAAGTAGCGAGAGAGGGTCGCAATAGCTTTTACCCGATTTTGGGTCGGGATCGAATCCGTAGAGAGCTAGGATTGGAGTCGAGTATCTATTTAGCTTAGGATTGCGTGTATGCTCTTAATTGGTCTTCTATTCATTTTTGGGTTTTCTTTATAATTCTACTTTTTATCAACTACTAATTGGAAATGCAACTAGATTAAGCTAAGAGATAAATTGCTACAAGTTGTATCTAATAGTTTAAAGGGCACTAGGGTAATGACCTTCACCTAGGTGGCTAATTGACGGGTAATTGCATCTAAGGCACGATTGACATGATTGGGAAAATATGTTATAACCGTTGCTCAATACTACCCACTCTACACCTCTCGGTAGAAAGAGTTGTTTTGCCTATTTGACTCTCTCGAGACCAATTGGGTATGCATATTTGCCCGAGCAACTAGGCTTCAAGTCGGGTAATTACTCTCTCGAGGTTTAACCCTTTAATTGGGACTATCAAATCTCTTGAGTTCATCCCAATTCCTTGTTGGGTCAATTTTGGAGACTTAGGCTCTCTTTCTCAAGAAGAGCCAAGTCAACTTAGCACAAACTAGTGTTTGCAACCACTAATTCATAAATTATACCATAAAATTGACCCAAATAACAAACACCCATAATCAATCTAACCTTAAATCACAACACCCATCAATTTTCCACACTAGGGTTGAGCCACAACCCTAGCTAATGGGTTTAGCTACTCATGCTTGAAGATAAAATCAGGGAAATAGATGAAGAAAAAGACATATTAATTAAACACTAAAGAAAATACAGAGAATCTATCGTTAGAGTTAAGCTAAAATGCCCAAAATGGCTACGAAATAGCTTCTCACGAGCGCAGCTGCTGTTCTAAAATATCTGATTGCCCTAAAAATGGAAAAAGGTTCTATTTATACTAGGTTGGAAAAACTGGACAAAAATGCCCCTGCGGGGTCAGTGCGGGCCGCATAAAATGGACTGCGGCCACACTAGGCTCTTGGTCTTGAAGTCTTGGCTCTCTGAACCCAGGCTCCGCGGACCGCGCAGAATGGACCGCAGCCGCGGAGGTCTCCAATGCGGTCCGCACAATAATGACCGCGGATCGCGATGACTTGAACCTGGGCATATTTCATCTCTCTGAACTTCTCTTCCGCGGATCGCACATAATGGTAGTGCGGCTGCGGAGCCTTCACCGCGGACTGCATATAATAGAGTGCGGCCGCGTTGCTTGAAGCCTCAATTTATGACTCTCTGAATCTCTCTAGTGCGGACCGCACAAAGAGTAGTGCGGCCGCACTAGGCCTGTTCTCCTGAGTTTTGCCTTGTCTTAGGTACTTGAGCAGGTTTCACTCCTTTTGAGCCGATGTTTGACATTTCGTCACTTTGTCGATCAAACCTGCAATCAAGCACAACTTATGAGCCTTTTGGGATTATTTTGTAAGAATTTATAATCAAAGCATAAGCAAGAAGGAGCATGAAACGCGTCAAAATCCCTCGTTATCAACTCCCCCAAACTTAAGCTTTTGCTTGTCCTCAAGCAAACAAAATAAGACCCACCCCTTAAGGTAAAATCCAAGAATTTTCAGCTATCCTAAAGTAACCTCAACAAGCATCAATTGGGACTAACAATTGCCCTCAATATGAATGCATCATTAACAACATTTAACCTTTGAAAAACCATGGATCAATTGTGACACAAGAGCATCAAGAGTTGACTCAACACATCAACGAACTCTTTCAATTACTTTAGTCATTGTGGAACCCAAACTCACACATCCTCAACTCTCCCTAAGCAAACCTCACCTTTTTAGAGTATTGACACACAAATCGAGGTTAATGGGAATTCACTCATCTCTCTCAAGAAAAGGTCACAAGTCCGGCTCTAGGTACCATATGCTTGCCCCTTATGTAAGTATCCACTAATGTAAGCTTCATTCAACTCAAGATCATATAGGGCTTTTGTGGAGTCATTGTGAAGGATTTCGGTTCAGGGTAGGAAATGTTTTGGTCTAAGTGGGTTCCATCTTCCCTTAAGCACTTCTTTTGATTCATTTGGCACACTTCACTTGACTCTTTGAGTCATTTCACCTCTCTCTAAGGGGTTAGAGAGACCCATTGTCACTCTTTCTTATGCATTTCAATTTTTTTCTCCTTTTTCAACTTTCCACACCTTTCTTTCTTTTACTTTTCTTGAATCCCTTTTTATTCTTTCTCACATTGAGCATTCTTTTTGTCTTTTTGCTTTTCTTTCTTTTTCATTGCCTTTCCTTTTCTTCATTTTTGTGCCTTATACCACTTTGTTGTCATCCTTGTCTCTCCCCTCAAACTTATACTTTATCCATGTGCTCAAGGAAAGATGGGGTGCCAAGAGAGGGTATCCTTTAGAACGGGTATAGGCTTGTAACATGGTTCTTGAAAGAAAAAGGTCTAAGGCTCAAAAGGTTAACTAGGGATCATATCATTGGTAGGCTATGGAATTTGTTCAACTATCATTTGGATCAAGGAGAGCCTATAATCACTTCTCAAGTCAAATTTCACTTAAGATTTCGCCTCAACAAACATTCAGGGCAAGTTCTAGACCAATGGC